>NW_026695361.1:0-113057 GCF_029851405.1 Lichtheimia ornata
AGGGAAAACATTCATCCTTTTATTATTCAATATCCATAATATCACAATCATGACCATGGATTGTATTTTTGTGCTAGGCGACTCCAACGGTAAGAGATAGAGTAGCCACGTGGTCCCATCCATCCCAAGCATTAACATGCATTACAGTCAGCTGAGTCTGAGCGATTACAATCTTTTCGCCATGTCGGCATCAATCGGCTTTCCCTTGGTATTCAATCCTTTAATGATCATGATCTTTGCAAGACCTGGACAATCGATACGTGATTGGGAACATGAGCTCAAGGTATAATAGGATGTTGTTGTTGTGCTGCTTAAAGGATCGATGATACTAAAAGTTGCATACATCATAGCAAGCATTGGATCTAGCAGGTGACCATTTGTCCATATACCAGCTTTCCTTGAGGCACACCGTGAGTATCATTTTTGTTCAACAACAGGATCCAAAGGGCTCATGATGATCATGACAGGTTGTGGAAAGCTTCAACAAAAAGACAATTGCCTCCCGTAGCAAGCTCAGAGGAAGCAGCCGACATGTACGACATGACTGTGGAAGAAGCTGCAGTCCATGGGTTTTCACATTACGAGGTCTCAAGCTATGCAAGGACGAGGCAAGCCATGAGCAAGCACACAACTTTCCTATTGGCAGGGTATGGATTATCTTGGTAAGTCTTGGGCAAATAAAGTTTGAACTTTATTGGGAGCTCACGTGTGGCATAATAGGCATAGGACCAGGTGCGCACGGACGCTTGACCGATATCCAGAATCATCAACGCATACGTACTTTTGGTGTAAGTACTCCCATCACACACATCATTCGTCTCTCTCTCACGCATACACACATCACTGATGATATGCTTGCTACTACCTTCATACTAGGAATTTCATCCCGACAAGTACATGGCACTCTGTGAAAGTGAAGGAGAAGGGTACGTATAGAATGGCAAGGAGAAAGTAGGAGTACGTTCCCTCTTTTGGAGGTAACTCATTCAATCCTATCTTTACATAGCATTCGTAAATGGGTATCTATATCGTCACGAGATGTACAGGAGGTGAGTATGGGCGGGGGTAAAAGGGGGGTTTCGTGATTGTTGGTTTGAAAACGGCAAATGCACATGGACTAAACTACTTTATGCAATGGATTACCGATGTTTCTATTAGGAACTTTTTGTATTTGGACTTCGCACTCGTATGGGCATCCCGCGGTCTCGGTTCGAAGAAATGACAGGCAACACGCTAGAACAAGTGGTGACTCAAGACATGTTATCTCTGTATGTTGATGCTGGTCTATTATTGGTGGACAATGACGAGGACTTGGAACTCTATGTGCCTGAGCATTTACAACATGAATGGATGCGTGGTGGAATACGACTCACAGAAAGAGGACTCGCGGTGATGAATACTTGGTTGCCGAACCTGCTGTCACTTTTGGAAGACAACAAGCCATGATCGGCGGCGGCGGCGGCCCATCTATATACCATGAATGATCAACATCCAGCATGATAGACAACAACAACGTAGTATATTCTTATTAGCATCACATATCCACACAACACAGACACACACACCACATACACCCATGCATGCATATATATTAAAAGTCGATCGGCCGAATGTCGAGGAAAAGGAAACAAATCTGTAATGTTGACTATGATTGCTTATTGTGTCACAAGCATATGCATTTGAATGCCATTTGATAACGCTCTGCAATGCATTGGGCACATTTTTGCTGCAGCATGTAGCTAGCTGTACATGAATTGGAAGTCGATATTGGGGGCGTTTCTTCTATCGGCACACATTACATTGCCTTTGTTCACAACACAAACATGATGGGTTGTTCCTATTCTCCTTATTGCGCGTACAACAACGTTTAGCCGCTTACTAGAAATTAACCTTTCCGATTCCCTTTTACTCTACCCCCTTGGGAGAAGATGAGATTCGCTTTTTAACTCAATCTTTATTTCGCCAACATCAACGGTGATCCACTATTTCTATACCATGGTGATGATGATGATGATGCAGACAGCATGGCTATGCATGATGGTGTATATATGTATGTACATGTTGTTTTTGCTGCAACTGGAAATGAAAACATGTACATTGGTTTCCATTGTACACCACCACACACATTCCATTTCATTCATTGAACGATCCATACGTACGGGCGAGTGACGTTGTGTCGCACAGATCGCTGCATCCCTTAAAGAACTAAATGTGTCCATAACAACAACGAAGCTTTTGAATAAAGAGAATCGGTGTTTTCGTTTCTCTCCTTTAAAAGAACCATATCCCTAGATCCAATGCACCCCTGCATTTTCACCCTATTGCATAGAGGTCATGTGAACTGCAGCGCAAGGTTCTTTTGAAATCATGCACAAAACAATGTCTCTCCTTCTCATCTCTCTCTCCCTCCTTCAGAGTATATTTCTCTTTACTCATATCAATCCCCATTTATGGACAATGGCAAGGAGAAGTGCATCTTTTAAGCTTTATTGTTATAAAAAAACACTGGGAATATGTAAACTTTGGGAATAAGAAGAAAGAAAGAGTGAGAGTGAGAAACCATAAAGAAGGGAAAAAAGGGTTGCTTATACAAGAAGAAAGAAAAAAGGGGGAGGTAGCAAGCAGGTTGGACTTTTTTTTTCTGTCGCCGTGTATCGTTCACGCCATCTTTACACTACAACAACGACAAGAGAGAGCTCGTATACAAAAAAGAACAGTAAGGGGGGAAAAGGGGGCGGGGTGAAAAAAAAAAGTACTGCATCCAGTGCACTCGAAAAGGAAAATACAGGTACAAGAGAAGGTTTTACAAGAGAGAAGGAGAGAGAGAATGTGAGCATAATGCAAAAAGAGAAGAACAAGAAGAAGATAAGGACATTCATACAGTTCCCATTGAACAAGCAATGGTAATGTTTGGATGGGTATTGACTAATAAGTGGCCGTGTGTGTATATAAGCGTGAGTGTGTGTGCTGCGTGTGTATACGCCAGATTTTGAAATAAAGGGAAGGCTTGTTTAAATTTGATTGTTGTTGTGATGCGTGCGTGTGTGTGTGTGTGATACGACCTTTTGGTATTACCAATGTAACTGATTGTAGTCTTTTCAAATGGGGAAAGTGTTAATCTGATATGTGTAAACAAAAAAGGACATGTTGTTAACTTACTGTGAATATTTGCTGTAGGTTGTTCAGGTTGTGCATTGTAAGCAGGTGGTGGATACGCCAAGGCAGCAGCGGCATGGAATTGAAAGGTAGCGGCGGCATCAGGCATGTAAGAAACTTGAGGAGGGGTCGTCGTTGTTGTTATCGTTCCATTAGTTGCGGAGGATGGATGAGGTATTGCACCACCAGGGAATGACATATCCATCATAGGGAACGGCATCATCGTATTAGGTGAACCGGTTGTTGTTGCTGCAAATGGAGGAATCATATGTTGTTGTTGCATGCCTGATGGAGGAGGAGGAGCCACAACCATCGTTCTTGGAGGCAAGTAATATCCATTGACATCCACCATGGAAGCAGGCAAATCGAGATGTTGATCCATTAGCGACACTGTGCTTTGTGGGGTGGATGTCAGATGCTGGGGCATTGTAGTAAATGCCATGTCGTAAACATTGGGTTGTGCTGCAGGTTGCTGAGGTGGCTCGGCTGTTGCCGAAAGACCCTGTTGTTGATGATGATGTTGTTGTGCATCCAGAGCACTGGAAACAACAACATCCATCATCTTATTATCGCTGCTTTGTGTGGTTGGTTGCTGCTGTTGTTGCTGTATTTCCTTTTCCATACTCGGCTGATGCTGATGCTGCTGCTGTTGCTGCGTTGTTGTTTGCTTGTTGTGGGTGGCGGTGGTGGAAGCAACTGATTCAGCCGTAGACATTTTTCTTGCCATCATTGGGGATACAGGTGTAGCAAGTGGACCCTGTGTTGTCGTCGTATCAGCACAAGCATGGCCCATAGGCATAGTAGTTGATGATGATGAAGTCATCTCGATGGTACATGCGTTGGTGGTTGTGGTTGTGGTTGCTGGTGATGATGATGTCGTTGTCGAGACAACGGTATCCATGGCAACCGTGTTGGATGATGGCGATGGTGATGTTGATGGATGATGCAACATTAGTTGTTCTGGTGAAAGGTACATGGGTTGTTCAGCAATCGATGATGAACAAGATGACGACTTTGAAGAGGATGGTGTGACGCCTAGCTGCTTCATCTTTGCACGTTGTTGGGCTTGATCACGCAAACGTTCGTTTTCGCGTCTCAAATTCTCGATGCGTTTTTGGAACAAGCTCTCACGACTGATCGAGTTGGAAACTGTGGAGGTCGAGATTGTGTGTGTGTGAGTTGAGAATGCCGTCATTGTGCATGATGATTCCAAAGCTTACCAAATTCAAGAGACTTGGCTACAATGACCGTTTTACTGGGTCGTCGAACGGATTGCAAGGATGGTAAGGCATGTGCAAGTTGTTGAAACTTTGTGTTGAGATTTTCACGTCGTTGACGTTCTAAAGCGTTGTGAGCTGATCGTTTATCCAAATGTGCAAGTTCGTTCAATCCGCTATGAAAAGGAGTTCAATAAGATCGATCGATTGAATATGCATTACATAGGGTGGCGGTTTCTTTTTCTTTTTCCCCTTCCTGATGCCTTTTTTTTCTCTCTCTCTCTCTCCTCGATCTTTGTAGATGCTCCTTACCTTTCTTCCAAAGAGCGGGCCATGTCAGCTGAGGAGAAAATTGTGCCTATGCATGTAGGGTATTAGCCCAACCGTTATTGTGCATCAAGCAAGGTAGGAAGAATGAGAATGACAGAATACCATAATGAGAAGCCGCCGAGGAAAACGTGCTCAAAAAATTGTTAGCTGCGTTGCGAACAGATCGACCGGTGCTCATGTTTCTAAACTTTTGCGAAGGCATAGTAGTTGTTGTTGTTGTATATATAAAAGGGATTACACAAGGCAAGAAGAAGAAGAAAAGGGTGATGGGCAATGCAAACTAAACGCCGCAAGGTTGGGAACAAAGGGCGACACAAAAAGTTAAGAAGGCGAACAAGAGCAAAAGAAAGAGAGCTGCATCTTTTTCGGGCAGTATTTATAATAACCACAGATAAGGGGTGCAATGTCCTTCTTCCTAAATGGATGAAAAACTTGCAGATCGCTAGTGTGCTTACATTACATACAGCGTTGTGTCTCCTTCCCGTCATCCACATTGCATATTTCACTAGATCAACGTGTCGCAAACATTTACGATCGTGTTGTGCGTGCGCATGTGCCTATCACTTGTGTCATCCACATAAACTCAAACGGATGAGCCCTTTGGCAAGGGGGGGTTATGGGAGGGGAAAAAGAAAAATAACGGCGACGAACGTATCAGGGTACAGTGGATGGTTTGTTCTCGTTTCCTTAATCTAGTCACCATGCCGAGATCACGCGCATCATGTTCCTTTTTTCTCTTTTTCTCTTTCTGCTGTAACTCTTTTTGTGAAAGAATAGGCAGCATCATTCACGATATACCTGCTGCAAATGAAAAAATGAGAAGGTCTGTGCATCGGAGCGTTATGCTGTGCTGGTGTTTGTTGTCGTCCCAGCAAACCTTGTTGCCTATACGCTTTTTATAGGCTGAAGCACCTGCATTCATCTACACTTTACCCATTCTTACCACTGTGGGCATTCACTTCCAATGTAATGTATGTACATGTGTGTCATCTTGCTCTTTTTTTCTTCCTTCTTTGCTGTAAATGTTGGCATGCAATTGAATTATAGCATAATTATTGTTTGCCCCATCCTGTGATCATTTGTTCGATCGTCGGTGCAAAACGTGGTAGTGCAACATGAAGTCATTTTTGTGCAATCCCTGATGAATTGCCTTTTCATGGATGTCCAATGATGAAAGGACCACATAGCAGCTAAGCAAAACCAAATCTTAGTGACGATGAACCGCTTCCGATTCATCACCATGTACATGCAACCGTTTTTATGCTTCTTAATACATTGGCTTGATACATACAATAACAAGGATGTTGTTTGGATGCAAGTAAAGGAGTTAGAGGTGTGTGTGTGGTGAAAGGGAAAATCTTGAGAGAGGGTGTAGTTGCAGTAGTATTCATGTGGTTCCACTGCTTGTGTCTATCATCACGTGTGCGTTAGATGCAGCACATTTATGGATGAGCTTCATTTATTACGATCGGCTGTATAGCGTATGATGGCCGATGTCGAGCGAACGAGCAAAACGAATGGGTCGGCGGAGGTGACACGAGCTTCAGTAAATCAACCAGGGGCACTATTCTTGATAGATGATGCATGCCATCACCATCCATAATAACGATCCAGACACTCACCCATACACAAGCAATGCCAAAGACGCGCGAATCCATTGTAGATGTCATTCCTCCTCCTTTTTTCTGTTTTCCCTCTTGATAAAAAAAGACAAGAGCAAGAGTAGCCTAGTGTCCCCTTGTGGCCTTTTGGGGGGTGTTGGTTAAACAATTGGATACGAGAACGAGTGCCTGTTGCTGCTGCTGCTGCTGCAAGTGAACAATGAACTGCTATGGTCACGAAAACAATACATTGCATAAGCTTAAGATGGGTACATGGTTGCACTGCAAATGCCTTGTATCATTGAATAGGTGGTCCATGCTAAAATGTAACGCCTTTTTGTTGGCTTGTGTTGTGTTGAGGTATGCCACTGTTGATTGTTTTGATGGGTTGTCAAAGAGATTGTTTGCCGATCGCTGGCCGTTTTGTGCAACCGCATTTTTCAAAAAGGTTGCTTGTGTAACCACCCTGGCTTTTACTTTGCTGCTCCCCTTTTCTTGTTTCTCTCTCTCTCTTGGGGTTCCAACCAACGACAATGAAAAAGGTACAAGAGGATGATAAGCCAAATTTTCCCCCCGAGGGCGAATTCATATTCTGGTATTGGTATCCCTTTCCTTTTTCCCTCCCTTATTTCCTGCTTTCCATTATTACCGCCTTGCTCATTACAGGATTTTATTTAAGCTATATTAGCAATGACGGTATAACGACGTCAGTGGATGGTGTTTGCACAAGCGACTGGTACGTCAAGAATGGGACAAGGCAAAGCTTATCAATGACGTACATTCATTATCCATCTAAGCCGTTTCCTAATGGTCGATAACTACGTTAGCGACAAACCAAAAGAAACGGCAATGATCTACTGATGACGCGTCCTCCGTTAACCCCTCATCTCCACACATGCATGCACGCACAACATTCGTTGACCACCACGACCTCCACTTGTTATTCCCCGACAAGCTTCTCGGTCATTACCACACCCAACAACAACGGCTATCATCTTCCCCCCCCTAAGTCATTGATCGCAATACGTCGGTGATGTAATTGATAGTGGTAGTACATACATCCTCCAGGAACCATCCACTTCTTTGGTAAAGGGCTATAGATGTAAAATGGATGTTGTGCAATAATGCATACATCCCAAGGTGTTTGCTTATAGTGATGACTGCGTGAGTGTCAGCAACAAGTACATACGATGGCCTACTTTATAAAGTAGGTGATGATAAAAATTGCTATGCACTTTGCATTGTGTTATTTAAAAGGTAATTATATACGTCGTCTGAATCAGCAAAACTTCTGATTGATCTCTCTCTTTCCGTGGCAAACAATGCACGTCGGGTTACACTAGAGCGCGCGAATCGAGGAAAACAATCAATTTTGCGCTCAACATGAAGACCTATCATACCAGCCAAGAGCCACTAACATGGATCCGATCCATCTTCTTTTATGCATGTTTTAATGACTTTTTCTTTCCTTCATCATTGGTGAATTCCTTTGCAGTTTCAAGATTTTTGATCATCCTCATATACAACAGGCCACAGTGTTGTTATGATTGACGACTCCTAGTAGCAGTTGTATTACCACCACTAACGCTAAGCTGCAGCACACTACTGCTAGGGTGGTCATCCCTTTGTCTTTACCCTAGCATCCCTGGGTGGCTGTCAAATAGTAAATACCACACACAAAGAGAGCGAATAGTGTGAGAGAATATGCATAACGTAACAAACTTGGACAAAGTTAGCTATGAGAGGGAGGAGATGGAGACGGTGGTTTGTTCATGTTGTATCAAGGCGAAACAATTGAGTATGCATTATTTACCGCTATTTGCATCCTCCTAACAATACAATCACTTGTTCCGATATCGCTTATCTAACTTTGATCTGGATACTATTGCAGCAGCATCTATATCTGTAAAAGTGTTCTATTGCTGGGGAGAAGGTACTTTTATAGCCAAAAGTTGGCTGAGCAAAGAAATGTATGTGTGGTGCATATTATTGACAAACGATGATTCTTACGTGCGCCACTGTTGAGCTGCATAGACCTTATTTGCAATGCATACGTTTACACGTGGCAGTATAGTTATATAGAGATGAAAGGGGGAGAGGAGAAGGAGGCACACTTGCCATAATGGGCGATTTGAAACAGCAAAGCACACACACTATGCATTGTCCCTTATGCGTGATGGCGATGATACGCCCTCTGATATTCCATCATTTCTTGTAGGATTATAGAAAACTTGTTATTTTAGTTTGGGTATATATAAACATGGCGAGGATGGGAAATTCGAGCGTTGCAGGTTGCTTTTGTGGTAACAGCAGCAGCCATCATCATGTCTCGAAGAGCGAGTCTACATCTACAGCAAGATGTTACCAATAGCAGTAATACATCCGTGCACCATATTATCATTGAAACAAGGCATCTTGCTGGTGATGGGGAATCTACGACTACCTATGTATCCGATAACCAAAACCCATCATCGAATGACCGGCGGCTCTCTATTGCTGCTTTACAGCTTTTGGATGAGATCGACCAACAACAGCAACACCACCCTTCACCATCATCACAGCCAACCAGTCGACGTAGCAGCATGAGCCACCATATTATTGTTGAGACACCCAATTCGCCTGGTGGTCGTAATAGTAGCAACATCATCGTGAATACACCTGGGATGACCGATTACACGACGTATGCGCCATCACCAAGAGCAGCCGATTTTTACAGCAATCGATTTTTCAGCAGCAGTACGGTGATCAACAATCGGTCATCCATGCCACCGGATACGGTGTTGGAAGAAAGCGAATTTGATATCATGTCCTATGAAAAGGGAAAAACAAGAGCCTATCAAAGTGGTGTCGATGATGATTATGAAGAGTGTATGCAGGACTCATGCTCATGTCACCATCATCGTCAACATCGTTGCAGCCAAACATGTTCGGATACGCCATCACCGGAGCCAACGAATAGCCACATTGATGGCGTTGACGATCCCAAAAAGGAGGAGGCCAACAAGGGGAACAAATGGAAGCAATACATGAAGCGGATCCGTGCTGTGGCGATCTCATACTTTATCAAGTACTGGTTCTTGCTTGGTCTTGGTCTTATGATTGGTCTTGCATGGCGATTCCCAGACCTAGGCAAAACGCATGGCCTGATCCAAGCACAATACACTGTCAAATGGGGATGTGTGATTATCATCTTTTTGTTATCAGGTCTTGGTTTGGATGTGCGTGTCATGTTCAAAACCTTTCTCCAGTGGCGTCTTCATCTCGTTGTTCAAGCCATTAATTTTCTGGCAATGCCGTTTCTCATGTATGGCATTGTACTTATTTTTATCACATCTGGAGCATCGCTTAATACAGATGTGTATAAGGGGTGGATGATCGCCCTTTCTACAAGTACGACCGTTTCTTCAAACGTCGTCATGACCCGCAATGCAAAAGGAAACGATGGCGCAGGTATGTCTTTGTATGCATCCAATGCCTTTTTTTTGCTAATTTTGTATCCATAGCCTTATTTAATGCCGCCCTTGGTAATGTCATGGGTATTTTTGCTTGTCCAGCACTCATGTCAGGTACACATACACATACATAGGATGGATAAAAATAGGTGTCAATAATGATACTGATGATGTGCTGCGTGCCGATTTGTTTATATGATCGTCTTTAGTGTTCCAACAAGATCCACGTGTATTTCCACCAGGAACGCCAAGGGGCAATCCAGATTACTTGAATGTCCTCAAGACGCTTGGATTCACAGTGCTATTGCCACTTGTGGTGGGTCAAATCATTCGCTTTTACTTTCCTGATCCCATCAAAAAGACGGCAGCCAAATTGAGATTTCCCATCATCAATAATATTGCTCTCCTCTTCCTTGTGTGGTCGGTGTTTTGCGATGGCGTGGCAAGCCATGCCTTTGATCATATGTCGGCCGTTGATATTGTTGCTATGATCTTTGTGGATATCTTCATGTACTTGTTTGGCTGCGGATTATGCTTGTTTGTAGCTCGTGTGCCATGGCCATTCGCCTATGAACCACGGTGGATTAAAAAATGGAGGTTTTCACGTCAAGATTCAGTAGCTATTATGGTAAGAAAAGAGAATCAAGATACCAACAAGCTTTAACCTTACAACAACATGTAGTATTGTGGAGCCACCAAGACAGTGTCCATGGGTATCCCTTTGATCAATGTCATCTACTCGTCAAGCAGCTATGGTGTTGTTGGCGTTCTCTCATTACCATTACTCATGTATCATGTCATGCAGTAAGTTATTGATGACATCGATTGTTTTACATATCGTTGCTTACATTAGCACCCGTAACAGGTTGTTCCTTGGTAATGTTCAGGTGCAAATGCTGAAGAACTGGATTCAAAAGCATCCACCACCACCCATTGAAACCAACGAGAAGCATCAACAAACGATGGACGAGCAAGAGATCATTAATGATAATATTAGTAGCCATGATCCATCTCATCATCCACCCAAACCTGTATTACCTGTGTTCGTATCCTCATCACCCTCACACCTCAATAGGCATTCCCAAATAAGTCAATATTCGGGTATCGAGGCAAACAGTAGCACAGCCACAGTGAGCGCATCTACCGTCTACAGCGGCATGAACCGCAACAACAACCATTATTGATGATGCTGCTTCTCCTCACCTCTCTTTTGTACATTTACTTTGTAACTACCCTTTGCTCTTTTCTGTTCGATTACATCTCCCAATCACCCCTTACGTAATTGATTAGTGAATCCACTTTTATTGTTGTTGTTGTAGAACAGAACATATAAAAATTCTATATACAAGACGCCGCAGCATGAATGGCGTGTTATACTACTAGTTTCTTTATGATGATACTGCGGTTGAGACTCCGTGCTATGTGAGGTACATTACACAACACGTCTCTTTTTTCTTCCTCTCTCCCTCTCTTTTACAGTTTCTTACTCACACACACACTTATGGATCCCAAGGATTTTGAGGCAAGTTCAATAAAACCATACGATCGACCGAGTGCATGTTGCTAATGGCTGGTTCTTGTTTGTCACAGGTTGCTTCACCGCCCAGCGATGGCATTTCAGGCATGGAGTTCTCGTCTCAAGCAGACTACCTCGCCATGTCGTCATGGGACAATCAAGTAAGTCCATTCATAGTCTTCTTGTAATATACAGTGTATCACTCACGTACTACCAATGTTCAGGTTCGGATATACGAGGTACAGCCTACAGGCACCACCGTACCCAAGGCATCCTATTCGCATGAAGGTCCAGCGCTATGTGTAGCTTGGAGCAAGGTAAAAAAAGGAGAAGGCGCGTTGAAAACGTACGTGTTGGTATTAACGTGTGCATTGAATAGGATGGCAATAAGATCGTTTCAGGTGGTGCGGATAAAGCAGCTCGCATGTTTGATGTCGCAACAGGTCAATCAGTTCAAGTAGCACAACACAGCGAGCCGATCAAATGCGTAAAGTTCCTCGATCAACCACAACCAATCCTCGCCACCGGCAGCTGGGATAAGACAATCAAATACTGGGATTTACGTTCACCACAGCCTATTGGCACCGTTCAATTGCCGGAGCGATGTTATACCATGGATACAGTGGGTCAACTTATGGTGGTTGGATGTGCCGAGAAGAGCATTTGTATCTTTAATCTCAGTAATCCCACTACAATCTTCAAGGTAAGTGTGGGCGTCAAGGAAATGGATTCACATTTGTCATATTAACTGGTCTTTTTTCGATTATGATAGCAAGCTACATCACCTTTGAAATGGCAAACACGTGTGGTATCATGCTTCCCGGATCAAAAGGGTTATGCAGTCGGATCGATTGAGGGTCGCGTTGGCATTCAATATGTTGAGGACAAGGATCAATCGTAAGTAGATCAAGGAGCGTGTATGATGATGCATGATGCTAACTCTTTTTTTTCATAGTAAAAACTTCTCTTTCAGGTGTCATCGCGATGAATCCAAAAACGTCTTTTCAGTCAATGCAATCAACTTCCATCCAACTTACGGCACTTTCTCTACAGCTGGATCAGATGGCACAGTCAGCTTTTGGGATAAGGATTCAAAGCAACGTTTAAAGCCCTTCTCAAGTGTCAATGGTACCATTCCATGCACCGCATTCAACCGTAATGGTGCCATCTTTGCTTATGCAGTCAGCTATGATTGGTCCAAGGTAAATATCTTTCTTGAATATGATGGAATCAAGGTTACTTACATTACGTTTTAGGGATACAAGTTTGCATCTCCCACCAATACCAACAAGGTGTTCCTGCATGCTGTACGAGATGAGGATGTTAAGCCTCGCAATGGCAGAAGGCGATAAACAGCGTGTGTGCTCTTTTTTATAACAACCATTTACCCACAAAATCACTATATTGCATGCTTCTGAATATGACATTTGTAATTAAATAGTGCATTCTCCTTGTGTATCTCGAATAAAAAACAATGCTTATGGATACATCATTGTGTGATAATCGATGTCTTGATGTGCCTTTACAATTGCTGCACTTTATACTCTCAATAAATGGTTACGTATAGCATTAATGATATAGTATGTTTATTCACAAGATAATGGTTGGTATTGGCGTGGCTACATAGAATCGGGCTGTGCGTGTTCTATGCATTACTCCACGTGTGGGTGTCTATTTTGACCAGGTGATATGTCGGCGCATTGGAGAGGGAGAGAGACGCGACCTCTTTTTTTTTCCCTCTTCCTTTTTACTTGTATTAGTGCTTCCCATTCAGTGACCATGGATCCAAAAGATTTCGAGGCAAGTGTACCACCCTTCATGCCATATTGAATGCGCTTCATGATGAGCACGCTATCACCAGATTGGAACTGCTTGCTAAGGAACATTCTATTTGACAGGTTGCTTCTCCACCTAGCGATGGCATTTCCGCCATGGACTTTTCCTCACAAGCTGATTACCTTGCTGTCTCCTCATGGGACAACCAAGTAGGTTGAGCTATATCTATAGAGTGGTTCCTGGGGTTACTTACAGCATTCTATCAGGTGCGGATATACGAAGTACAGCCCAATGGTAGTACCATCCCCAAAGCATCTTATTCTCATGAAGGTCCAGCATTATGTGTCTCTTGGAGCAAGGTAAGAAAGGGAATGGCTTGAAAACACATCAACAGGAGGAGGAGGGCGTTTGTGTTGGGATTCATAATGCGTGTCAACCTTTGTAGTACTAAAACCAAGCGATAATCCCTCCCTCTTCCAAACAGGACGGCAACAAGATCGCATCGGGTGGTGCTGATAAAGCAGCTCGCATGTTTGATGTCACCACGGGTCAACCAGTCCAAGTTGCGCAGCACAACGAGCCTATCAAGTGTGTGAAATTCCTCGATCAACCGCAGCCTATTCTCGCCACCGGCAGCTGGGACAAGACAATCAAATACTGGGATCTACGTTCACCACAGCCTATTGGTACCGTTCAATTGCCGGATCGATGCTATACCATGGATACAGTGGGTCAACTCATGGTGGTTGGTTGTGCAGAAAAGAGCGTGTGCATCTTTGATCTCAATAACCCCACTACAATCTTCAAGGTATGTTGGAAAAGTTGTGTTTGTGAAAGGTATATCTGACTCAGTCATTGTAGCAAGCAACATCCCCTTTGAAATGGCAAACGCGTGTAGTCTCATGCTTCCCGGATCAAAAGGGCTATGCTATTGGTTCGATCGAAGGTCGTGTTGGTATTCAATATGTCGAGGATAAGGATCAATCGTAAGTATATACAAGATACTACTATATACATGAAGATGGTGATGGCTAAACTATTTGCTTGATAGTAAAAACTTCTCGTTCAAGTGCCATCGTGATGAATCCAAAAACGTCTTTTCAGTCAACGCAATCAGCTTCCACCCAATGTATGGCACATTCTCAACAGCGGGCTCGGATGGTACTGTTAGTTTCTGGGATAAGGATTCAAAGCAACGCTTAAAGCCCTTTTCGAACGTCAATGGCACCATTCCATGTACTACTTTCAATCGCAACGGAACAATCTTTGCTTATGCTATCAGCTACGACTGGTCCAAGGTAAATGTCATGTCTTTGGAAAGGATAGAATCAATGTTGCTTACGTTTACCGTTTTAGGGATACAAATTTGCTCTTCCCACCAATACCAACAAGATCTTCCTTCATGCCGTTCGTGATGATGATGTCAAGCCACGTGTCACCAGAAAGCGATAAGTCTTGGATCTGCTCTTTTTATTTTCCCTCTTCTCTCATATAGTCACCCTATTTTGCAAAACCCCAACATTCAAAGCAAACAATGAAGCATTATATTCCTTTTTTTTTTCTCCTCAGCTAATTACAATTTTACATGTTGGGATGAAGGGTATGAAACAATGAAAGAAATGGGAAATAGGATGGGAGGGGCCTACTTGACAATGAGGATTGGGCAATGGATTTTACTTTGTACTTGATCAACAAAGCTTCCCATGATAAATCTAAAAAGAAAGGGTCAATCTTTTGGCTCTTAATGTAATGTTGTTTTCTACCTACCGTTTCCATCGAGAAAGATCACGGCTACCCATAATGAGACAAGCGGGTGGATTGTTTTCGATATCTTGAATGAGCATTTGACAAGGGCTTGATGGTCCTGATACGAGCACTAAATCCTCCACATCATCAAATCCGGCATCATTGAGGACCTTTTTGATTTGCTCCAATCCATCGGTAAACTTGGCTTTAAGCTATCCCATTGCATATCTCGTTATCAGTAAATGGACCGAGATATGACCCACACCAAACAATATTACCTGTGATTCCATATCATTCATGCTTCCTTCATCCACCGCAGAGTCGACATACCAATCTTTCATCTTGTTAATCATCTTTTCATAACACAAACCGCTTGTATACATAACTCACCGTGATCAGCCAACTCAGGATCGAGTACCAGAATGGTGACAAGACGAATGTGATCAGTGGGTCGAAGGAAATTGCTGGCGGACCAAGCTATGATTTTGGCTGTTCCATCCCAGGTGGGGTTAATGGCAATGGTGACTTGTCTTGGCATGAGAAATCGCGAGGTCGTGGGTGAGAGAAAGTAGATAGCGTGTGAGTAGTTGAATTGAATAAACAATGGTTGCGGTGATGGGGGTTGTCATGCAACTTTTATGCATTGTCGCGTTTCATCCAATCAGGACTAAGAGGACATTCATCGTCAGATGTTTCGCTGTGATGGTTGTACACAACTGAGAATTCATTCACCTCCCCCTCTTCCTTCCGGTCAAGCACATCCAAAGTAATGGTTGAATCACGTCGTTTGTAAAATCGATCCGCACACACACACACACGTCATAAAGGCACCATCATATCGGCGATTCCCGCCCTGTTCAGTCCTAATCAGAGTGATGTAATAAAAACATGATGGGTGATGCTTTCTACTACTACACCACACACTTTCTTCCTTTTTGTTGTTATTAGCCATACTCAACCCAATTGAATAAAAGAGCTTTTAATGCCATGTATCTATTGCCATGGATAATTGAGAATGTCGTGTGTTTTCTTTCTTCAGCTAATGGACCAATGAAAAGTAAAAGCCAAGAATAACAGCAGACCATGGTGTTCATGTTGCACCAACGTTTTTGCATGGCGAGAACATTCGAGCTTCCGACGGGTAAACTACATATCCTTAATATTGCACCACTCATCATCATCATCTTATCGACCGAGTTTTCTATATCATTGAGTGTACAAGTAGGCATTTCCACTCACGCAAACACATCAGCTCCAATGACATTATTGGTGGGGCGGTGGGAATAAACATCTCATCGTACCATCCAAAAAAGGACGTAGCAAGACGTCATTTGAGCTCGCTCAAGCCATCTATGTTGCTCATTTCCAATACCGCTTTCGATCACTATAATAAAAGAAGGTCTCAGAAAAGCTTCCACATTATGGGTCGAGGCATTCTTTATTGTATATCACTTGACCCCGTACAGCCGATAAACATGCTTCGTTTTCAAAATAGATATGGACGTACTTTAAAAAGGGATGTATCATTGTCATGAACGGATCGACCAAAAGAAAATTCCGCTTGATCAATTAAGCTCCATCTTTGGGGAAAAGCATTGCCCCTTAACAATGAAGTCATGGTTGCAGCATGTCATGCATTTACATACACGCGTGTTTGTATCTATACATACATACATACACATTTTCCCGCGTTGATCCTGCCCTTACAAAATCAAAACGAATCTGCAAAAAGCGATGGATAATCATTGTCTACTACATCATCGAAAATGGGGTGAATGACCCAAAGCCGGCTGCTTCCGGTAAGTTTTTCCTCTCCATCTTTATCCGATCGATCCACTCATGTTGTTGTACATGAGCAAAGCTCAGGACAAACAGTATACCATGCTATCAATATCCACGTGAACAACTCATTTGAGGAATGGCGTTGTTTGGTTACCACCCCCCCCAAAAGCGCTCTTTTCTCAAGGATAAAAACGCAGACAACAATGCGAGCCAGCAATAACCAGTACTACCACCCCTTGTTTCTCCATTTACTTTTACTTTTCTTAAGCATCATGTCCACAGCCCTTACTCTTCCTCCTCCTCAACAACAACAGCAAGGAACCATGGCTGATGCAGCAGCAGCAGCAGCAGCAGCACCTGCAAGGTACAAATCTCTTTTAAGCCGTCCTGCTCGGTTGTTTCAGAGAAGCAACAAGACAGCTCCACTGGTGGATGCAACATCACCCAAGCCCATGATGGAAGAAAAGGCGAAAATGGCCAACAAAAAACCAAAGTCGATGACATTGGCTTTGCGAGAAAACTCCATGAGCGATGTATTCAAGCTGTCAACGATCAATGGGTCCGGAGAGTATCTTCCACCATCACCTTGTGAGGATAGCAAGCGAGACCATTGGCTCGATGTAGACCAGGATGAACTTGCCTTTCGATTGCCAAGCACCGATCGTTTGACCAAAGAAAACTGCTTCTTTACCCCTTCAGCTACCATGTAGAATCCCTTTTCATCACCCTTTAACTAACATCATCCATTACTCGTATAGCGCATCTGTATTAATTGCATTATTGGTCATCCCCCTTTTATGTACACAATAATATCTACAACTTGTTTCATAATACCAACGAGCAGCAGGATCTATCACATAAGCTATTGTACACGCTTCTTTTCTCAATCGTCTTTCTTTCGGGTCATTTTACTTGATTCGAATGTTGCTTTCATGAGTTCTTGATCAAACGGGGGGTTGCCTGTTACTTCTTCAAACATGCCCTGGTAGGTGTGATGGTCGCCCATACAACCAAATTAGGCCAGGTGGTAATATCCATCACCAATCTCTTATCACAATACCTTTTTCCAATTGTCTACGTTCCATTTATTATGCTGGTCATTTTGCTATGATGCAATGCTTATTCGGTTATCGAAACACCCTCTTTCGCTTTTGTCGATGTTGTCGTCGTTCTTCATCAATCTCCTCTTCTAGCCGCTTTTTACTCTTTGTCTCCTCCTCGGCGATTGACTACATATCATAGATGAATGATCTCATCAAGGTGGTAGATAATAAGTTTTACCTCGGGTGTCTCTTTGTTCTGGGATGATGACAAAGAACTCGCTATACTCGGTGAAGCCGATTCCTCTTGTTTTGTTTGGACATCTTCTGGTACACCTACAACAATTTCAAGAAGGTAATAAGCAAAAAGGTCAAAGATCCATCCACTCAAGACTTACTCTCACGCTCTTCCTTTTCAGCTTCAGCAGCAGCAGCAGCCGCTTCATCTACCATCGCTTTAGACGCTGCTGCCAATCCCGTCAACCATGCATCATCCAAGCACTGTATACAAACCCTATGTGAGCTTTCTTGCCATCCTATACCAGTGGGTATGCGCCTACCTTTTTGCCATTGCCCTCTAGATGTTCCAGTATTAGATCACAACCTTCCATAACAAGTGAACAAATACATACCTTTATTTGACATCATGCATAGCATAGGAGAGATAAAGTGGTCGTACAAAACAGCCGAAGCATCATCCACAGGTTTGCACTCAAAGGTCCACGTAAGTGATGCGATTCCCTTGTTTTCCTTGCATACAATCTTCAGTACATCTTTACGACGGTTTCCATGGGGATGATCACGCTGAAACTCACAACGACCCAGGTCGTTCAAAAGCACCCATAGCTCTGTAAGCAACTGCTCCACCTGATCGTCGCTGTCAATATCAAGATGATGCCGTGTCGCTTGAGCAATAATGTCGGGCGCATGAGCTGTGTCGCTCCACACTTGACGTAGGTTGGTCACCAAGAGACAGTAATCGGTAGACTCAAAGTAATGCTTGATATAGTACACATCGTCGGTCATCTCAACGCAAAACCAGCGTTTTGTCATGAGCACATTGTTGGCCCAGGGATCCATCGTGGCGCGAATGGTGGAGTATGCTGATGCATAAAAAGCTGAAGCAGCACTGACTGAGAACAAAAAGAGAAGAGTAGAGTAGAGAGAGAGAGCGCAATTATCCAAAATCCACGTGACACAATATACTGGCCTTTGTCGATGCTTCCTTCAATGGCCATTTCAGATCTATACAAGGTATAGCAAGTTCTTCATGGTTAGATCCAATTGATTCTCATCCGAAATAAAACAATTGTTTACATGGCATACTTCTCGACTTTTCTAATGTGATGTACGAATACTTTAATGTAGTAGGTACGATGTAATGGCCATCGTCAGGTATATATGGTATTCTTGATACTAGACTACTGAAAGGATGTCGCGCCTCCCTTTTATAAAAGAGATCCAGCTGGTCCTTTGCATAATTTTGCAGTGAGGTAGAAAGAGCTATGTACCCACCATTGCCCCAAAGTTGCCTGTTGATTGATGGAGGACCACGAGCATTTCTTCATCATCATGCATTTATCGACCGTTGTGTGGGTGGTGTTCATTTAGCGTACTCGCTGAGCATCACTGCAGCCTGAAGATCCCTTACAACACCATCATGCACACTCCAACAATAAAGATTGATCTTTCAAATCCTCCCCGCTCGGCTTTGTTATACAAACAAGTCATTCTACATCTTGGGCTCTATCAGAATCTAGCTACTTGACAATGAACAAAGTTCACTTTTCATATAGTATCACGCTTGCAGCATAGTAAAACATAAAGGCACTTGTAACTCAGAAAATTACAATCAAGCGTGGGGCCTTTAATAGAACAAAGCTGCTCGTCGGGGTCAACGCAATCTTGTGTCAAAGTATGAAGTTCATCGTGGCCATTCCCAGGTTCACCCCATGTCACTGCCAGCCAAATTGGTTCGACCTCTTCAAATTTTTTTTCGACGACGACGAAAATATTTTTTGGCTGGTGGCGACATGAGGTGAATCTGGGAATGGCCACGATGAACTTCATACTTTGACACAAGATCGCTTTGACCCCGCTGAGCAACACTGTTCTATTAAAGACCCCACGTTTCATTGTAAAGTTTGGAGATACAGGTACCTTTATGTTTGTAAGCGGGATGCTATATGAGAAGTGGTCTTTGTTTAATGTAAAGTAGTATGACCCTGGAGAGCCAAAGATGCAGAAGGACCTCTTTGGGTAACTCAGCTACTTTGCATGACTAGAAGGATGGAAGGATGATACTGTATACTATTGACAATATCTCATACATTGCGAGCTAACAGCCATTTCCTCACAATCGGCAATGTTGCCCATTCTATGACAGTGGAACGATGCTCCTGCTTCAGACATTCATTTCCATGATTGGATTATGTTGATCCGAGTTGATTTGGCTGAGCTACGCTCATACAAGGTTACTTCAGTAGAGCAACATAGAGCATGGTTAGATGTGTGGATTGATGTAATCCGTCTTTGGCTGTATCTCGGTCAAATCAACTCGGATCAACATAATCCAATCATGGAAATGAATGTCTGAAGCAGGAGAATCGCTCACATGTCATAGAGTGGACAACAGTGGATATTGTGAAGAAATGGCTGTTAGCTCGCAATGTACGGGCTTTTGTCAACAGTATACAGTATCATCCTTCCATCCTTCCAGTCATGCAAAGTAGCTGAGTTACACAAAGAGGTCCCTCTGCATCTTTGGCTCTCCAGGGTCCAGCTACTTGACAATGAACAAAGACCACTTCCCATATAGCATCATGCTTACAAACATAAAGGTGCCTGTATCTCCAAACTTTACAATGAAACGTGGGGTTTTTATTACAGCAGTGTGCTCGGCTTGGCCAACAGCACCTTGTGTGAAAGTTTCACGTTCAATGTCGCAACTAGCCCAAAAAATATTTTTTGGGTCGTCGTCGTCGAAGAGGTCGGCCCTCAGATCCAGTTTGGCTGGTAGCGACATTGCGAAATCTGGGATTGGGCACGATGAACTTCATACTTTGACACAAGATCGCTTTGACCCCGCTGAGCAACACTGTTCTATTAAAGACCCCACGTTTGATTGTAAAGTTTAGAGATACAGGCACCTTTAGATTTCACATATGCTGTACGCGTGATGCTATATGAAGGGTGGTCTTTGTTCATTGCGAATCGCCTTACTCATACCAGAGCTAAAGATGCAGAAGGACTAGTTTGTGCAACACAGCTACAAGTCAGGGCTTCAAGCACAATGCATGACCGATACACAAACTTTATTTCCAGTTCATTCATTGGTAGTAAACAGCCAGTTCCTTCTGATCAGCATTGTTTCCCGATCCAATGCATGCGAATGATTCCTCTGCTACAGCTCATCTTCCCATCCTTCAACTTTCTTGATCCAAGTGGATTTGACCGAGTTACGCTCAAACACAAAAACATCATCCAAAATGAGAAGAATCAAATTGGTAAGTTATTTGTAAACTGCCACTTGATAGCCCATTCATCCCATTCACCTTTGTTGCCCCAAAACAATGCATGTGAACGATTGTCCTGCACCAGCCCAACATGTCCATCCTTCAACTTTCTTGATCCGAGAGGACTGGAATGAGCAACGGTCAAACAAGGAAGTGTCATCTAGGCATGATTAATTTCCACTTCTTCCACCTCCCACTTTCTTCCCTCTTCCTCCTCCCATTCTCAACTGTTACTCCATTCAGTATACAATTACCACCTGCGAACGATTATCCTGCTTCAACCTATCAATGTCGAGCCTACAATTGTCTTGATCCGATCGTCATTGACTGAAGGGCAAGTGCATGGCGTGTACACAGCCTTCTTATTGTCACTCTTCTACAACACACGAGTCTCTTGACACAACACACGCTCTTGCATTCTGCTCTGCCACGACCAATCGTAACAGCATTCAATTCAGCAGTTGGCATTAGAAAGGTCGTTAGTCCATTGTCTTAAACGACCTTGTCACTCTACTACAACACACGCTCTTGCACATTCCTCTGCCGCGATCATACGTAACAACATATGCTATTTGCGTGGCCTTTATTCCATCGTCTCAAACGTCGTTCTTCACTTGCAGTCTTTATTATATGAAAAGCATGTAGTCATTGTATGGGAGCAGCTTTTTCTTCCGTGCAGCAAGTAGCTTTGATGCATACGGATTCTTATGGATTGGATATCATGTCAGCTATCAAGTACACCGCAACACAAGCAATCTTCGCCTGGTTGAGCTGCGATGGGTAGAAAATGACCACGCGAGGTAGACCAACAGCCGGATAGAAAAGGAAGCAGATGATTATGGTGAATGAATGGAATCAAGTGCAGTCATGAGAGACCTTGGAATGTTGGTTTGGTTGCCTGGCGCGTCAATCAGCAGGAACGATGGATCGTGTCTCGTGGGTACGGCTGAGAGGATCATGATGGATTGGATGGAATTGACAAAGGGCTTATATCTTTGACGAAGGATGTTGTGCAGCCATACATGATCCTGGAGCACTCAAGACAAATTATGCAGCAACGAATTTGGAATCATGGATGAAGGATGTCTACGACGGCACCAACCAAGAGTACAATAGGACAATTATCCGTGATGCCCCTTTATGATTCACACGCATCTTATTCAATTTGCAATGCTGTTCCTTTATCGTGTTTACTTAATAATAAAAGGGTTGAACATCACAATGACAACAGTGGTATTGAAGAAGAGGGTAACAATGAAGCGCTAAAAATCACCACACATATGGATCGCTTACAACAAGGGCTATCCACTGTATTATTCCTCACATCAACTTGGATCTTGAAGATGTCACCAATCAAAGAGCGATACGACAAAAGAAAGAGATGATGTATGAGATGACAACATCATGAATCACTTGTTTTGCTCAAATTCCACAAAAAACACGTTGTGTATGTGAGCGTTCGTTTCAGAAAAGAAAGTTGATGGGACACCAATGAGCATGGGAGAGATTTGTAACCGTTTCCAGGGATACGGCGATGGTTGTTTTCACGTGAAGGCGATCAACTCTTGACAGCTTTTACATCATACCACATGTCCTTGTCCAGATATCACCCGCAGAGTCCAATACATCAATAAAGACAATTTCTTATAGTACAAGTGGTATACAGTATATTTTTGAGAAATAAAAAGAGACAAGCTACAGTCTAGAATTGATAACGAGCCCGACGCACATTGACCAAGAACTCCTTGGGGTCACTTTGGGTGTCATGATATCCAATAGGTCCAGCATCACAGTCTGCACAAGACAAATACTTTGTAGTATCCACAGTCTTTGAGAAGCCCACATTTTCGAAATCCATCATGTTGCCCAAGTGCCAAAAGTACGTCCTGCCCTCGGCATTTTCATCATCAGGTTGCTCACTCACGCCTTGCAATACATGCTCGGGTAACGCCAACTATGCAATAAACGTTTCCATGTCAACCATTTCCCTCTTGCCTTTTACCAAACGATCCTCAACAACAAACCTTATTCTCTACACGTTCAACCAAAGTGGCAGCTCCTTTTCGAATAATGACGCATTTGCAAGTGTTGATGGGACACACAATGTTGGCCACATTCTTATTTGTAGTTGGGTCGACAATGTCTTTCAAAGGTTCATTGAGCTTGTGGAATGGAATGGGATCGGTGGTTGTCATGCTTAGTCAAGGACGCGTGTACGTGTATGTGGGTGTGCGGCAACGTGACAATTTAGGGGCGGGTGGTTAAGGTTGGCAGAAAAAGAGAGAGAGAGAGAGCCCACTCGTAGCACCTTGATTTGATTGGCTGCACGTGTCAGCAAAAGGGCCCTGGTTGCCCTGACACCCAAACAATATCCCGTTATTTACAAAGGGGTCCTCCTCCTCGTTTTCGACGATGAACATCTCATTCATTACACGCACAATGAATATCATACTTGAAATGATCCAGTCAACTGCAACAAAGAGCAATCTTTCCTTTTATGAAACTAGATACGGGTACACGGATACAAGAATAATAAAATCCCGCTATGATATGGTTATAGTGGTACAAGTGATGAATCACTTTTTGAGAACCCAAATAAGAATGAGGGCACGTTACAAAGAAAGGGTTTTATATAACAAAGAGCACATTTGGGATTGACAACAATGACAAGAGCATCACATGGTTAGGGTGGTAAAATGATCCATGAAAGAGGCTGCTCTAGACCAACCTAACCGGAAGAGAAAAACATAGGAGCGGAACAAGTTCTATTATTACGGAACGGAATAATCGGTTGCACGCAGCAGCGGCAGCACCAGCATATAATAACGACGTACACAGAGCTGGTGAGACATTACATGTCATGTCACCCATCCACCCACCCGGGTACACTTGTTGATGTACTTCTTTCTTATACGTGATATGATAAACAATGGGAAGATATAGAAAGATCTGGTCGTGTGATATCACGTATCCAGGATAAGTTATCATTTTTTCGTGTCGGATCAGATGACATAGAGAGAGAGTGAGTGAGAGTGAGAAAGGGTGGCATGCACATAGCACTAAAATCTGTAATGTTTGTATGATGTGGGTGCTTTCTTTTTCTTTTTTCTCGGTGGGGCGATCCGTACGATGTGTATGTTGTGTGTTGTGTATGCGTGGGTGTGGGTTGCATAATCACATACATGCACCAAAGCTGGCTGTAGAAATCTTGCATATATACACATACATGCATGCTCATACTAAACGCGTTTTTTTCTCATGAATAAAAGACATTCATTGAAAACGAAAAAGAGAGAAAAAGAGCATGTGCCTGTGTCTGTAAGTGTTGTGGGTGTCTTGGCAAGAGAGATATGAAGCAACTGTTGGCCTGGTTTTTTTGTTTCTCAGAGGATAGTCCAAAAAGAGATGATATCATTGGATCCAGAAAGGGCCTGGGACCATCATCACCGACCGTTTCCGTCGTCCGACAAGAGCTTGGTTTTATTTTTGTTCTTTGTTATTCACGCGCACAACATCTCTCTTTCTTTTCTTTACTATTATTTCAAATCTATATCATGTCTACCGAAAATCACGTGGTGCTTAACGATCCTGCTGTCCAAGAAGCTATCTCCTCCGCTGTCAAGTCGGCTTCGCTCGACATTTACGCCATCTTGGAATCCCTAAAGCAAGAACGCGACAATGCATCGCCAGCTGTTACTGAAAAGGTTGCTCCTGCTGTTGTCGAGGAAACCAAGCCCGAGGAACAAGTCCCTGTTGAACAAGCCAATAAGGAACAAGAGGAGGAATTGGTGATTGAACAAAAGGATGAGGCTGTGCTTGCCGCTATCTCCACTGCTGTTGCTGGCAAGGCTATTGATATTCATGGCATTGTTGACAAGGTGGTGGCTGACAAGAAGGTCAACGATGAGCGTATCGCTGCTGAAAAGGCTGCTGAAGAGGAACGGTTGGCTGCTGAGAAGAAGGCTGAAGAAGAACGTATTGCTGAAGAAGAGCGTTTGGCTGCTGAAAAGAAGGCTGAAGAAGAGCGTATTGCTGAAGAAGAACGTATTGCTGCTGAGAAGAAGGCCGAAGAAGAGCGTATTGCTGCTGAAAAGAAGGCTGAAGAGGAACGCATTGCCGCTGAAAAGAAGGCTGCTGAAGAAGAAGCTGCTCGTATTGCTGAAGAGGAACGTTTGGCCGCTGAGAAGAAGGCTGAGGAAGAACGCATTGCTGCTGAAAAGGCTGCTGAAGAAGAGCGTTTGGCTGCTGAAAAGAAGGCTGAAGAAGAACGTTTGGCTGCTGAACAAAAGGCTGCTGAAGAAGCTGCTCGTATTGCCGAGGAAGAGCGTATTGCTGCTGAGAAGAAGGCTGAAGAAGAGCGTATTGCTGCCGAAAAGAAGGCTGAAGAAGAGCGTATTGCTGCTGAAAAGAAGGCCGAAGAGGAACGCATTGCCGCTGAAAAGAAGGCTGCTGAAGAGGAAGCTGCTCGTATTGCTGAAGAGGAACGTATTGCTGCTGAGAAAAAGGCTGAAGAGGAACGTTTGGCTGCTGAGAAGAAGGCTGAAGAGGAACGTATTGCTGCTGAAAAGGCTGCTGAGGAAGAGCGTTTGGCTGCTGAAAAGAAGGCTGAAGAGGAACGTATTGCTGCTGAACAAAAGAAGGCTGAAGAGGAGCGTTTGGCTGCCGAACAAAAGAAGGCTGAAGAGGAACGTATTGCTGCTGAACAAAAGAAGGCTGAAGAGGAACGTTTGGCTGCTGAACAAAAGAAGGCCGAAGAGGAACGTATTGCTGCTCAAAAGAAGGCTGCCGAAGAAGCTGCTCGTCTTGAAGCTGAAGCCAATGTTGCTGCACAAAAGATTTCTGCTCCTCAACCAGCTGTTGCCGCACCACCTTCCGCCAGCGATGTTAATCCTCAAGTACCACCTGCTGCTCCAGCACCTGCTGCTGCCCCACAAAACAAGGAAGCTGCTACCGCACAACAACCTGCACCTGCTGCTGAAGAGCCTGCTGCTGCCAAAAAGGGATGCTTCATCATGTAAAAAGATTCCAAAAACATATACAATTTCACACACACGCAACCACACAACCACATGCACATGTACACCCAAATCATCTCCATTGTAGTATTCCCCTCAACGTTTCCTATAATCCCCCCCTTTGACAACAGACCCCCTTCACATAGTCATTTCTTGTATGTAATCTTGGGTTTTTGAAAACAAAAATACACACACAGCAAAGCATGTTAATCTCCCAATACGATGATGGATCATGGTTATACAATTGAGCATGTGATTTGATGTTGTCAACGGGTTGCTATAGTGATCGTCTTTGTGTATTATTCACACATTGGAAAGAATCGACCCACAACCAAGTCTTTGTTAAACAGTCTTTGTACATTTATATCATCAGCGGAGAAAAAGAGTATATCAAGGGGAAAAGAGAGTAAGCGTGTGTGTGTGTGTGAGAACTACTACTACTACTACTATAGTGAATTATGGATGTCATTTGGACGATAAAGAAGGCATTTCCGCTATGCCAGTGCCATTGATCTCCGGTGCAGCAATCTTGTGATCCTTGTATCGCACAATACCACGCGTTCGAACCTGCATGAAAAATGTCAACATCCCAATTGGAAATAAAATTAAGCTTTTCCTTTACATACCTTTCCACCCACAATACCAACGGTGACACCACTAGGGGGTGCTTGACTTTTGAGTGCCATTGTGGCGGCTGTTGTTTGATGAATTGGCTTGACACTATCTGCACAAAGTGGGCACAAGTACTTTGCATCTTCATCGTCGCATAAAGCTTGGTACCGCTCAGGCGTCAATGTTTCATCACAGCCCGTATGGATCCAATGGTCGCATTGGTCACATGCCACCATTTCATTGTCCTCGTCATCATTGTCCTCCTCTTCTGAAAAGGTTCGTAAACACACTGGACAATAGCGATCGTTCTCAAAGTTGTTGTGACACTTGTTGCAGAATGTGGCGAGGTAAATTGGATACTTGTTGCGATCGGCGGTCGGTGGTACGACGGCATGCTTGTATTCCTTCTCACTGCCATGCTCATCACATCCATGACAATCGGCACAGAGTGGACATAACCATGATCCTTCAGGTACCTTCTCCACGGGTGGATTGCAACTATGAAAAATACAACATAAGCATGCCATTGTTGTCATGGGATCCAATCCACACACACTTACCAATCGGTATGCCATCCTCGATCACAATCATCACAAATCATCAACTTGGATTCATCACCTGCACTCTTGCATACACAACAAATCTTGCATTCAGCACATGCCCATGGATATGATTCAGCTGCTGCTACTTGTCTTGGCGTCTTGAGATGAACACAAGCAGGGTGGTACTTTCGGGTACATTTGGCACATTTGATCATGTGGAAAGCATCGCAAGCGTCTTTGCCATCCTTGGATAATTGTTCAGAAGGTGCACTAAGATAATGACATTCCCCACATTTGTTGTCTGCATAGGTTGTTGCCGGTGGCTATTATTCCAATAGCATCATTTAGCTTCTTTCCTTGAATCGATTAGGATTGGATAGAAGTGAACTTACCGGTCCACGTTGTATAATGGGGTGTTGGGGCGGTGTGCCAGTTTGACTTGCATGTAATTGGCATCTTTCTCCAGGAAACATGACTGGTTGTTTGCAAGATTCAACAGAGCATGTACGTCGTTCTACGGGTGGTACCACTCTCTATATAAATTTTCTCCTTTAGCATGATGTTGCCTTGGTTACAAGTGTGTGCAATTGATAATTACCAAAATAGGTTGCCTGCTTGGTGGCTGTGATGATATGGGTGGTGAGGGTTGTGCATGATGCATCATGGGTCGAGGTTGTATAGGTGCAGATGGTGGTGTCTGTATATGGTGTTGTGGTGGAGGTGGTGGCGGTGGCGTTGGCGTCGGTTGATGATGCATGGGTTGCTGGTGGTGATGAAGTTGTTGCTGATCATTGTAAGATGCAAGGCTTTGGTTCATGATTTGGTACATTTGACTGAAATAGTGTTGCTGTGCAATAATGGATTGAGCTGTAGACGTAAGGGCAGAGGGTGGTGCAAGCTTAGGATCTTGTTGTTTGAATCTCGTGTAATGGCTATATAAATAAAGGGATGGTTAATGCACGATGTATACCATCTCTTTCATGTATATACGTACATTGGGAAAGAACCTTGATATTGGCCATCCATGACTGCAATTGGATAGTTCTTATCGTCATCATCAACAGCCTTGGGTTCCAAATCAACCTTGAGGGCATCAATCCTTGCTTTGACCAATTCTCTGGTATCATCATGATCGGCAACCGACTCAAGCACTTTTTCAATATCATAATCCAGTAGATCGCTGCCAATGCCACGCACAACCGATGATGCTGGTTTCTCATCAAACTGCAAATCGCTCACATTGAATTCCTTTTTGCTGCTCGAGTCGACGCATTCAAAGTTGCAATGGGTAGGCTGAGTGGATGCAGCGATTTGTTGGATGTTTGTATGGATGTCATAGAAACCCGCCTTTTCAGCACGACGCTCATGTAATTGTGCATTGAATCCACGAACAGCAAGGGCGGCGTGATGCATCCAAGTGGAATTGGTGATGGGTGTGTTGGCAGAATAATCAGATGAACGAATTGAACGTGAAATAAGAGCACGACGACCCATGGATGTCATTCCATCTGCTGCTGCTGCTGATTCGGATTCCTCCTCTTCACCTTCAGGGATACCCTCCTCTCGTGCACGTGCTTCAAAGTAATCATCAATGATACGACGGCCCTTTTTGACCACGCGATGACCAAATCTCTTATAGCATGAGCGAGCACTGACGACAGCAACATCACGGTTGCGGAACCAATGAACAAGTAAACGTTGATCGACAAGCCAGTTGCGTTCATCCTCTGTCAAACGAGCACGCTCCAACTCTGGATTCTTGTGGAAGAATAAATAACTGTCGCGATAATTCAATAAACGAGCAGGCTCCATGGCAAACATAAACACTTGATCTCCACGTGTAGGAAGCGTAAATGTAGGCACCTTGTATTCCCTTCCTGTCATAATGAAAACAGGGACCATCATCAATATATATATATATAACCTCCAAGACCCAATATCCTATCTTTTGTCATATATACATGCATACCTCCTTGTAATCTTCCTTCTTTATCCACCTTTTGTTCACCATCCTCATCCTTCTCGCTTTCATACGCAGCCTGCTCCTGCTTGATAGCTTCTTCTTTGCGGCGTTTCGTTTCGGAATCGTCATTGGCTGGTGTTGCACTGCGACGACCTGATCGCGGCCGCTTACGTGTAGATCGTGTACGTCGCGTGTCGTCGTGATCGGTATTATCGTCACTGGCATGCTGTGCTTCTTGATCAGCAACCTCATCGCTTGTGGTGTGTCTTGCAGAGTGTCGTCTTAATGGTGGTCTTCCTCTCTTTCGTCGTCCTCCACCAGCTGCTCCTATTGAATGCGTTGCATTAGGCTTCCATCAGGGTTCAATCAGGGTGGACAAGTTACGTGCCTCTAATGCCAGGCATATTTTCACAAGTTGTAAAGTGGTTGCGACTGTAACGACAAAGCGGCTCCCCATTTCTTGCCCCCCGCGCGCCTAGGTGACTATGAACCATCACTCGGAATTTACCCAACCATCGGAGAGGAAATGATAGCTGCACAACCTTTGGTCTTATTGCTTTTGTGATTTGAATAAACTTGTTGGCACGTGCCATAAAAGTTGTTGATGTATAAGAACTTGTCTATGCACAAAAAAATGAGATCTTTCATTGTTCTTTGTATATTAAAAACGTCGTGCTTCATCATCATGGGCACTCTTGGTCTTCCACCTCCTCCTCCATCATCATGCATTACAACAGCTATCACTCCTATTATACCCACTTTAGCCTCATAAGTGTACATATCATTACTCAATGATTGATACAATAATGGGAATCATTATTGTATGCAAAGGCATCTATACCGGAATGGCTTCTGTATGCGACAATGCTCATACATACGCTGTTCTTCGTTTAACCTGACAATCGCTGGATCGATCATATAACCTAGGCTTTTGGTTACCTTTTTCATGCTCTTCTTTGAGCTGGCTGGTGACTTGTACGCTTTTTTTACAACTAGTCTTCAGTATCCGATGAGCTACAGCGTACGTTTACTATCATGAAGCTCTTTAGATAGCGTTGTAGATATCCCTATAATCATGTTAGTCATCAACATTGTTCTATTGTATCGTAAGGGCCTTTTGTTGTACTATTCCTGGGTCAAAATGTGTAACGTAGCTAGCAGCATATCGAACATCACTTTACAGTGGTCAAAGTTGAACTACGTTGTAGTCGTTGCTTGCAGCAAAATGTCGTTTGTCCATCATCAGTGCTGCGTTTTGCTCTATTGCTTCAATAGGTTACGTCCCGTGCCAAGACGGAAACAGTATGATGAGAGAGCTTGATAGTATCATGGATTCATATACAAGGGAGAGATTACGTTTATGATAAAGCTTACATGATTCAATTGGACATAATGAAGAGCATGATTTTTATTGTTTAGATGAGGGTATAGCATATGTCTATTCATTTACGTTTGCATGATCTTCATGGATGAGATGCCAAGTAGATGGTGTGCACGTGATGCAGGATGTTGTGGCTTGGAAGTCGAGGTTTATGTTCCTCTTTCGGCGTGCCTTTCAAACCCGATCGATTTACTTTTTCCTCTCGTTCTCACTTTACGGCCCCCCATGCATATTGATCGCTGCTACTTTTGCTCTGGACCCTGCTATCCTGGGCACGGCATGATGTTTGTCAGAAACGATGCCAAGGTATGTTCTTTTGAATGCGTGTGGATCCATGAATGAAGCGACTCATACAAAGATTGGCTGGCTGGCTGGCTCACCCCATAGACCTTTCGATTCTGCCGATCCAAGTGCCACAAGAATTTCAAAATGAAGCGCAATCCCCGTAAGGTGCGTTGGACCAAGGCTTTCCGTAAGGCTGCTGGCAAGGAAATGGTTATTGTAAGTATACAAAGTCTTTGATAGTGATAGGGTGGAAACTAATACCTTGATAGGATTCTACCTTTGAATTCGAGAAACGTCGCAACGTGCCTGTTCGTTATGATCGTAACCTTATGGCCACTACTGTCAAGGCTATGAAGCGTGTACAAGAAATTCGTGCCAAGCGTGAAAAGGCATTCTATCGCAACCGTATGGCTGGCAAGCACGACATTGAAAAGGCCGATGATATTAGAGTCGTCAACCAAAACCTCGAGCTTGCACCTTTGGAAGCAAGAAAGCGTTACGAACAAGCCAAGGTCGAGGAACAAAAGGCCGAGAATATGGAAATGGACGAGTAAACCTAAAGAGCAGGACACAGAGGAAATCGCATTTATTCACACCTACGCCCATATCACATATACAAGACATCAACCATTGCATCATTCGTTTCCACACACACACACACACCCCAATCACACACACACACACTTTTGCCTACACCATTATTATGTATATAAAAAGAGACTTTTTTATTGTGCATTTCTTGCATGGATTGCGTGGTTACCATCTAATTGAAAATTGGCTGCGGGGGAGCAGCATGTCGCGTGATCCACTTCTTCCCACTTTTAGCAGCTATTAGCAACACTCGTGGCACCTATGGAATTCAGTAATGCCGTCGATCGTTTGCACATTGCCCTGAAACAGATCTTTGAACGAAAGGCGAAAAAGAACCCTCAGAAAAAGTCATGGAGCACCGCATCGCTGATTCCTTGGTAACGCCTTGAAACCGCACCTACGCTATACGATCAACTAACTGATCGCTCTCTCTCCATGCCAGGTCTTGGGTGGCTGTATCACTCGCAAAGCTTCATACCGAGTACGCTACAGGCTTGACCGATACGATCGCTCTTGGACAGCTTGAATTGCAAGTGAGTCATGTACTTCTTTACGTGTAGAAACATAAGACTGACAAGGTGCCGAACCCTATAGTGGGAAAATGCGTTCTTCAAATACACCAAGGGCCTGAGCACAAGTAAACGAGATGCATAGCAATGAAAACCCATATCATGTCAACTGATTGGATCTATATAGACTACAGCACCATTCAAGCAGTATACGACTATCGACAACCTGTTGCCTTGGAAGTGGTCGTCAAGGAATGGAAGCTTATCCCTGGATCTGAGATCTATCTCGTTACTGTGGCTGACAACATATCGTACATGGTGCTGGACATGTATATGCATCCCAAGTTTAATCAATGGCTATCGCAGGCGAGGCCTTCATTACAAAACAAGGATCCACTTCTCAGGGTAAGGGATTGGATGGGCCAAGTCGAATATTACATTTACTTATTATACATCACACACGCCATAGAACCGCACGCTACGGATGTATTGTGAACCAAAGATCAACGCACCACAGCAATCACATTACAACAACAAGGATGTGGATCGACTATTGCGAGTTGCACGTGTACCACCAACACAGCTATTGATGTTTGTCCTGGAGCCTCGAGATGCATCCTTTATCCGCCAAGAATTCACTGAAGATCTTCGCAATGTGATACAACATGCACATCAACCAGAACCAAAAGCTCACAAGCTCTGGCTTAAGGTATGAAAGGTATAGAATAAAGGAAGATAACGTAATAACTTTGTACATGTTTAGATCATTCATATTGAAAGACAAGAGCATGTTGCACCAAACGCTGGTGATGGCGAGGAAAGCAAGCTACGGCGAACCGATATCTTTGTAGTCGATATGACCAACGACAATGATCCTGCCGTGTTATCACTTTATGATACCCAAACACAGCTAGCTGGCATGCTAGGCCGAGTAAGTGATGATGATGACGCTCCGATGCCATACATTTTAGAACTAAACCCTATTCTGTTAGGGTGATTACATTGGCTTGTTCAACCCTGGATTCCCTTACGCACGGACCGAGAGCCAACAATCCCGATCCGACATTGTATTCGAGTACACTGAAGACACTGTTTTATTTTACATGTCTGACAAGGATGCATTGCAAGCGGGTGTACACAAGGTGGAGCATGATGGCTCAATCAGCAACAGCTTCAACGATAGTGCAAATGATTTATGGAAACAGCTTGGCTCCAGCAGCAAAATTGGCATCATGGAACGGGATGAGGAAGGATTCATGGATTGTGCCACCTATCATGATCGTATCTATATCCAAGACTTGCAACCGTGCATGCTCAACATTACAATACTGGGTCGTGTCATTGCTGTGGCGAACAATGCAAGTGTGATGCGATTGATTTCTTTTTTCTTTTGGCTAACACTTGCAACTCTTTAGAATCCGTTCTACAAGGATCCCGAGAAAAAGACACGAATGGATCGTTATGCTATGCGGATCAAGGATTCCACGGGTAAGATTTTTTACATGCATATGTAGAGGCACACGAATGCTCATCCATGGTTACTTTCAAGGGAAAACGGATGTGACATTATGGGAGCAAACGGGTCGAAGTGCAAGAAAGCTGCAGCCTGGTCATTATGTATTGCTGACAGGTCTCAGCACATCCAACTTGCATAAGGGTCCCAAAGGTCCGATTTGGTTCATCAATGGGAGCGTCATGTGCGGCACTCAAGTCTACAATAGTAAGTAATATTTCCTTATCTTTCAAATGGTCCGACTCATTTGGGATAATGATGATAGTTTCCAAGATCAAGGCGCTGTTATCAAGTAGTTGTTTGAGAAGCGTGATGCCATTGGATGCATTGGGTGCTGAAGGACAATGGCAGGTGGATATACTCGTGACAGGATGGACTTTGCGTACCCAAAAGCACGTGTTGCTATCAAATGAAAACGATGAATGGCGTAGGCGCGATACACCAGCAGACGTAGTCATCTATGACGCTCGTACGTATTATGAATTGTTTGGGGGGAGTGGAGTTTTTGGCATTTGACAGGTTTGGTAGGTGAGAACATGTTTTGACACTATATGCATATGTAGATTCAGCGTGCCGACAACCGATTCAAATACGAAATGGCGACAGCGGCTCGGGGAAGAAGCAGCAGCGCGTGTGCGAGTTTTGCAAATGTCCAGTGCCAGAGAGTCGAATTATACAAGCATTTCGTAGCAAGCCATCCGTGGCCACCACCACCCAAGACGATATTGGATGGATTGAATGGCAACTTGACGATGGTGGTGATCGTACGATTATGAGCTATGGTTGCGACGAGGTAAACAAGCAAGGGAATGAAAAAGAAAACGAGGAATATGGGGATCCGAGAAAAGGGAATATTTCCCTTGTGTTATCGGAATCACGGCAGGAACGTGGACATGGGCCAAACCATTCGAGGCTAACACGATCTCTCGTTCCAGGACTTTTTGGGTGTCTCAGCTGAGAAGTTTAATCGCATGTCACACGAGGAACAGATTGCGCTGTTGGACAGTGTCCTTGGAAGACCTATGCTGTGCTCCATTTCAACAACGGTAATTGGGTAGCACGTCGTGTGCTGGTACCACCTGATCATATATTAATGTTTATAAATAACAGGGACACAACAATTACCGCATTGATCAAGTCGCTCCAAGAAACCCAACATCACACGAATGTATTGAAGCAATGGCTGCCATTACTACTACTACCACCACTACGAGGAGCATAAATGATATTGCCTTATAATCAAGTTTGGCCCGTTGTTGTATATACGTGTACCTGAATGAAGCTTTTTCTACAATCAACAAGCGAGTCATCATCATTAAGGATTTCAATAGGAAAAGTTTATCTCTCTCTCTCTTTCCCTCCCTCTTTCAATCCTCATCTTGATCCTTTTACGAGATCACAGAGAACGTGATATTACACTTGTTTTGCTCTTTTTCTTCCGACCCCGCTCAAACCGCCCGTGTCACCTACACACACACACACCACACAAGCATACATCCACATCCACAATAACGATACGTACACCTGCATCCCTCCCCATTCTCTCTCGACAATAAATTCACGTCCTACTCATATAAAACCCATCACTCTCCTCTTTCTCTCTTTCTTTCACATTCACACTCACACTCACACACCCCAAAGCATCTAATCGCTTCCTCTCCTTTTTCAAAAGGCATCTTTTTTCTTATCACCCTTCCCATTCGTTCTCAATTGCAAACCATGAAGTCTTTCCTTTTGTCTGCTGCTACTCTTGCCGCTATTGCTACTAACGCTGCCGCCACCATTACGGTATGTTATTATCATCCTCAATGTAGAAACATGCAATTGAGCTGAACCACCCTTTGTCATGAAATAGGTCATTGCCCCTTGGGGTAGCGATGTTTGGGTATGTATTTTCTATCCCATCCCCTTCTACATATCCCCTATCATCATCTTTTTGAGCTCTAAGGAGGGAAAGAGAGAGAGCGACAAGAAATGGGAGCATCTAGCTAACGAATGGGGATTATCATCCTTTACATAGAATGCTGGTGGTCAAGGTAACATTACCTGGAAGCACGAGTCGGCTGATGCCAACTTGGACTGTGAAATTCAAATGATGAACGGCAACAGCAGCAATTCCAAGTATGTATTACACATAAAATGATTGATTGATGACTGATTTTATTGACGCTGGACACAATAATAATAGCATGGTTGCTTACATTACCGACCCCAAGTCACCTGTCAAGTGCTCTGCAGATGCCTTTAATGTATGTAAATTCAACACCCCCTCTTTCCCCATAAACAATAGGAGAGGAGCCCAACAATGAAAATGGCACTGACGATGTTTTTCAATGATAGATTTATCCCTTGAATGACTTTGGTTCGGGTGATTACTGGATCCGTATTGGCCAATCTGACAAGAACAACTGGGCCTATTCTGGTGTCTTCAAGTTTAAGGGCAATGGCACCGCTAAGCCTTATCACCTTGCCTGTAAGTACTAGTACATAGCCATCCACTTGTGAGAGCTGTACTAATACACAATGAATATGAATAGCCAATGGTGCTTCCGTTGCTGCTGCTGCTGCCACTAGTGGTAGTGCTGCTGCCTCTGGCAAGAGCGCTTCCTCCTCTGCTTCTGCATCCAAGGCTGCTCAATCCGATTCCCCTGATGAAAATGCCGCTGGTCGTCTTGAAAAGACCATGGCTGCTGCTTTGGGTGGCGCCCTTGTCGTTGCTGCTACCTTGGTGCTTTAAAACAATGAGATGGTATCACAAGACCCCCATTCATCATTTAGCACGAATCCTCCCATCATACAACTTCTTGGTCTTTTTAACCCATCAACAACACCGAGAAGAACCCTTTTTCTAAAATACAACAATATACCTTTTAATATAATACTTTTGGATTGTTTCATTTTACTTGATGGCGCCATTCTTCCCATCCATGGGGGAGGGAAAGTAAAAAGGTCATATACACTACACCATTACGAATCATCATCCCCTCCTGATGATGAATGATGTACATGTAATGTGATCCCTGTGTTGTTGTAGAAATGATTTTTGAAAGCCCATTTTCGGATTTGCGGATGCATCTTTCCGCGCACACCACCAGTGACGATAAAAAATCCCAATGACTGGTGGTGTGTGTACACATAAATGAAGAAAAAAAAGGGAGAGAGCCAAGCAGCAGCAAGCAGGAGATGATTATGATGTCGCTCGCCACCCGACGCACGTGGCACGTTTACCCATTTATGGAAACGATAGATGCATATGGATGGGGGTTGAGGATATTACCATGGATACACGTATGCACGCCTGCATACGCGTGCAAGCAAATAGGTCACCATGTGTGTATGTGAGGCTTTTTCTTTGATTGTAAACGCTTTCCCACACATGCACACATACACACACCCCATCACTATCTTCATCGTCGTCACGCATGATTGTGTGTCAACGTCACAGCTGAATGGAAAGTGATAACGAAAGGCGTCAATGCACACACATTCATAGGGTTATGGTGATGTTGTTGGTGGAACAAATGCATGATCAGGGTTCTTGTTTATTGTTTTTGTTCACGACGGGGGAAAGCAATGTACACAAAAAGCGAATCATCTTGATGCCAAAAAGATAGTGAGCGGTGTGTACAGTATGATGAAACTTACCAGCGTGTATGGGTGTGTGTGGTAAGATGCATCAAGCTTTCGTTATACATGGAACCTTGTGTTATAGCCCCCTCATTGGTCGATCTGTAACTGTTGATGCATACCAACACACACACATCACCCCGTTTTTCCTCATCCGCTGCTTTACCCCTTCTCCCTTTCTCTTTCGCTCATTCATCTTATTTTCCACTTGAGTGTGTGGAAGCTTCTTGTAACATTCAATTTCCTTGGTGCGTCTGTTTTATTTGTATAGTACCTTCCCCTTTTTTCCTTTTTCACCGCCTCTTTTTTTCTTTACCTTCCCCACTCTTGTGTATCTCTTTCTCTCTTTCTCTTTCTATTTTGTTGCTGCTGCTGCATCAAAATCTCAGTCGGCCAAGATAAAAACGTGAACGCATAATATCACCACCACACCTATTGTCATCACCAAAACAAATTCGTTATTGTTTATATATACATCTGCGACCTTTGTGCGCCACCATCTAGACACGCTTGTATATTATTTGACTCAGCTGTGGATAAAGGGCATTGTCGACAACGACCCCCATTTACAGCAAAGCCAGCAATCAAACATCACCTGTGTTATTGTTAACCAGTTTACACCACTCTGCATCTTTGTTGTATACTACGCTCACATACAAAAAAATCCAACAAGGTACGCTAAGGCATACACCGCATCCCCCATTATCCCATCTCTAACCGCACGCAACATTTATGCACGTCGTGGTCTTTTCTTTCCTCCTTTCGATTACGTTACGCCATCCTATACCTCCCATTTAGCATCAAATATCTCCTCCCTTATTTTGACAAGTGGCGAATACAATGACGATCAAAAGCGTGACACGATCGCTCCGGCGTAATTTTGGTAGTACCAGAAAGAAAACGCCTAAAGATCAACCATCAGCCTCCTCACCGACAACCCCATCTCCTCCTCAACAACAACAACCACAAGCCAATACTCATAACAACAACACACCTTCATCCAATTCATCCATCGTGACCCCTCCTGATGGTAACCAAGATACGTTGCTCAATGGTATTGGGCCCTACCGTTTCCATGGACCACTGGGTAGTGGCAAGTTTAGCCGTGTTGTATTAGCCAGGCACCGTGACACTGGCAAACAAGTGGCCATCAAGGTACATACATTTACACATACATCTTTATAGGGTTGGTGGATTGATTAGCTTATGATTTCTATGCCCATAGATCATTGACAAACAAGCCCATGAGTACCGAGTCATGTCACGGCTTGTACGAGAAATCTATTTGATGGAGATGTTGGATCATGAAAACATTGTCAAGCTTTACGAAACCATTGAAACATGCGACTCGTTATTCCTTGTGATGGAATACATTCCTGGGGTCAATTTGGATGAGTACTTGCATCGACAAGGTGGCAAGCTTAAAGAGGATGAGGCACGTCATTACTTTCGACAAATGGTATCTGCTGTCTACTTTTGCCATAATCGATGGGTGGTCCATCGTGATCTCAAGACACCCAATGTACTTATTACACCGGATGGCGTGGTCAAGTTGGCTGACTTTGGCCTGGGCAACCGGTTTGGGTTACAGCGGCTCAAGACCATTTGTGGTAAGGTACCAACTTTTTATCATGCACACACATGGTATTTACTTTTGTGACATTTCAGGATCCATGCTCTACTACAGTCCCGAAATTATCACTGGACAAAAGTACTTTGGACCCGAGGTGGATTGTTGGTGTCTTGGCATTGCACTTTTTCGAATGACGTCTGGCTATGAACCATTTTCACATGCACACAGTAAGAGGAGGGGGAGAACATCACTTTGAAAAAGAAAAGGTTCTTAATAGACTCATGATGGTTTTTATTACATAGCTGTGGGCGAGCTCAAACGTGATGTGTGTAGCTGCAACTACAAAATGCCTGATTCAATTAGCCCCGAGCTACAAACTACCATTCGCAAATGCCTGCAGACCGATCGACGTAAACGTATGACCGTACGACAAGCACTCAAAGATGATCCATGGCTGACAAAGAATGGCGAATTATCATGCCCCTTTTCGGATGTCCCTAAAACCGCCTATGATGAAATTGTGGGTGATGATCTTGGTGAATCAAGTAGCAATGATCGGCAGGAACGAGAACGTCGTGCACGTCGCCAATTTATGAAAGACCTTGAACATGATTCAAACATGCATAGCAGTGTCAAGCATACCATCATCTACCACCCTGTTAATCCATCCACTTACTTTACCACTGGCATGGCACCTACTAATTGTCACCACCACCATCAGCAACATAATCCACCACCTTCCCACCGGATCCATCAGCATCATTATCATTATCAACATGAGAACATTGAAATCTTGCGCTCGGAGCTCCTTCAATCCATTCGTGCACGAGCCAAACGACTTGGTATCCGATCCGCTGAACGATGGGGTGGCACAGCACTAGCATTACGTTTAAAGCCATCTGAAGTGGAAAAAGCCAATGGCAACAGCAGCAATAACGGATTCAAATTGTACGATATGATGCAACGTTTGACCCGTAGTCAAGTGTATTGTTTCCATGTCAACTACAAGTCATCATCACAACTCCATCCACCTCCTTCCTTGTCATCCTCCTCCAATATGAGCACATCCACATCATCATCACCAAGCACAACCTTATCCCATCCTTCTTTGGGTGATCATTCCCATGGCAACAACAACAACACCCAATCAGAACACCATTCGAGTCTGCAAAAGGATTTTATGACTTTGCTCAAACACACATGCCAATTGATGGGGATTACTTATTCACAAGAAAGTCCTACACGTCTTTTATGTGTGCTTACATTACGCGAGCCATCCAAAGATGACAAGAAACCTGATGGGACATCCTCCAATAGTCGACCCCCACCCCCACCCACCAAGATGCGAAGGCGTACGAGTCGTAGCAGTACACGTAGCAGTACAGCTGCCAGTAGCACGGATGAAATCATTATTGGTTCAGAGCCATTCCGACATCGTCGTATGTCATTGCCTCTTATTTCTCATTTAACATCATCCATGACAACTTCCTTTTTTGGTCGAGCCAAGGCACGTCAATCAGTGGACGAGAAATCGGATAAGCAACAACATCATGGCCATCATCATCAACAACAGCAACAGCAACAACAACAACAGACAGCGCAAATTAAGAAAAAGGATAGCTTGGCGGTGTTTTCGATTGATATCGAGCAACGACCTGGTGGGGGTGGTACCAATGCTACGACCATGGTCGCATTACGATTTTCACGGCAACGAGGATCCAATACAGTGTTTAAAATGGCAGGTGGTTGGATCACAGGTGTCTTGTCCTTGCCACCCCAAGAATGATCCATTAGTGTGTAATAGTAACGATCATCAACACTCACAACGCATCCTTATATATATATATCCATATCACTCGCATCATCCTTGTTTAAACTCTTTTATGATATTTATGTATCATGACTCCTCTACAACCTTATTAAAGAAATGGAATAGAAAAAAAGGTGTTCTTTTTTATTGTTGTTTCTGTTTCCTTGATCCGATACCCATGACCTTGACTTGACGATTGGTATAAACAGGATGTAATTGACGTTCAATGTAGGTGCTAAAAGTACTATCCGCCGTACCGATAAAAGTATGACCTTGTGCAGCAATCATGGCATCCACCATAGGAATGAGATAGGATTCAAGCTTGATTCTCTCTTCGACCACTTGGATGCGTTTAAGATCATGCAACTCGTTTGCAAAGTCGTTGAGAATGAACACACAAGGGAAGGTAGCAAATATCTTTTGCAAGAGCGGATTGGATCGAGGATTGGGAGCATCGGTAGCAATATAGATCACGGTGCGTTGGAATCGGATGGTGGTGCTATCTTTTGGTGGTTGACATGTGCGTTCCAAATTGGATGGAGGTGCCGAACCAAGTATATGGGACATGTCCTCTTGTGGATGATTGACTTGAATAGGTTTGGCGAGCTCATCATTGTTCATTTCAGTGAATTTGCGTAGTTGCCTCACTTCATACTCGTCATTTTCCTTTCGATCCTCATCATGTCGATATCCTTCATAGTACGCAACTTGATCCACATCCAAATCCGTGAATAGATCCACCAACTTGTGATAAATGTCATCCACATGAATCGACGCTCGCACCTTGAAAAGACCGTCACCGACACGTACATGCAATCCAACAAACTGATCCACGCCACCCAGTTGCTTGACAACACGTGCCGCCGTATCACGTAATACAGGATGGTTAAAGATCATGTTGGATCGGATCGTTTTCAACAGTTGTGCATGTTCCTCCGTTTGTGCCAATACACGATACGTGCCAAACACCGAGCCGAAATGCAAGACGGGTTCTTGAATGGCTTCCAAGGCAGCGATATCGATGCGATTCACAAATTTGGCCAAAGGCGTAGGTGAATCAGGTCGATCATAGACACGAAATTCGTAAGGTGACATGTCCTTCATGAAATGAATATCCTTTTTGGGTACTTTGAGCGCATCACGAAGCCATTCTTCACTCAAATCATCTCGAAATACAATCCGCACATGTTGTTCAATCTCGCTCAAATCGTAAAAAAACGTCCAGGGCACCTTGGTCCATCGAAAATAGTTGAGACATTCGGCAGGAAGCGGCTCATCCGATCCGATTTGTGGACAGTGCTCTAATCCACGTTTGGTTTGTAACAGGAGGCGCTCATACATCTTGTCAAAGCGTAACCATGGCATCGCAGGGTTGCCCAAAAACACTGGCGGCAGCAGTAGCGTTCGATTAAGATAGGATGCCAGTAACAAAGCATTCTCAAGCTCGATACGTTGGTTGTGGAATCCAGAGTGCGGTAGATACGTGATATACTTTTCTCCAGCAGCAGGCTGGTGATGAGCAAACGGTTCAGGATAAATGACAGGGATCGCGTCTATGTCTTGATTGTTGTTGTTGTTGACTGTGGCTGGTGGTGGTGGTGGTGGTGGTGATGGCGATGATGGGAAAGCTTGATGGTTGTTGTTGTTACTGTTGTTGTATTGATCGTGAGGTGAATGCGAGGTGGAATGACTGAAAAGAAGAAAGAGAATGCAGAGAAAGGAACCGACAACGATGGCCGTTATCCGTCGTCCCGGATTGACGAGCATGAGTTGAATGCAAAAGATATATGAAACAAGAAAGGAAGGGAGTGGCAAAGAAGAAGGAGTAGGTCTTCTCCCCCCCCCAAAGCTGTAAAGAAAAAAAAGGTGGCAAGAGAGGTTGTTCTAGGCTATGGACATACATCATCCGCTCATAATAAGTGAGCACCCACAACGCTCAAACTTTGACCCGGGCCCTCTAATCCCTTCTATGATCTATGTACTTGGATACCAATCCTTTGTTGTATGATAACTACACCATATTAGCTCCAAAAGATATCCTTGTAGTCCATTAGCATGTTACACCATCATTGCTATCTGGCATCGCTCATTACCATAAAAGTTTAATTTTCCTCATTCAAGCAAATCAACCGCTTAGTGTGTATATAAAACTCATTAAACAGTAAATGGATGATGGTATGAATCTACCTTTTTATATAACAGCATCATCCCATCATCAGAAGCATGTTCCTTTAAAGTGAAAGTAAGGATGGAATAGCAATAACAACCATAGTACTAGGTGACACGAATCATCCATCCTAGTAGCAGGTCATATGGTGTGGGGATTCACTTTAATGTATGATGCTCCTCTCACAATAAGGTACTCTTGAAAGAATGATTGTATGTATGTACATATCCAAGATTGTCGATCATTCGTCTATATACAAACCAAAGGAACGGGTCGGTTCGGAGGAGACCCGCTATTGTCTCACTTTAGCTTCTTTTCCTGATCTTCCCTCCCGTGATACCTTATAGAATCGTTGATGCATCTTGATTTTGCACTATCGGTGTTGTATATGCTTGGATCCCATTGTTTCAAGCTTCTCTCCTTGGTTGATGCAGATGGTTTGCATCTTGCAGCTGAACACTGGTAAACCCAACCCAACCCCCCCCCACCCACTTGGCGTTATTATCGTCCACTACCACCACCAAACCACTCGATTGAATTGCAGATGGAGTCAATGAGCAAATGGAGTCGTCTTTTATATACCACAGGAAAAGTGTGTGCGTCATTCTATTGGATGGGAGAGCAAAGGATGAAGGGGGGGACAGTATAGTGGATGATCTTTTTCGCAATGTCAATGGGCGCATATCCGGGGTACCTCTTGCGTGTCGTTTTTCCTTGCATGTCTCTCTCTCCTTTGAGTACCAAAAAGAGAATCGAGGTGGGAAGAAGATTACTATTTGGCGATAAAGCATCGGACGAAGGAGAAAATGGGAAACCCACACTTACACTACTACCCAATAGTAACAATATACAATCACAATCACACACACACGCACACAAAACACAACCCACCACTTGATCCATCTTTTCTTTTTCTTTCATTCAACAAACGCTTCTGGTCAACTTCTTTTTCTTTCTTCTTCTTATTCCATTCCCTTTTTCCCACACACAATATGCTCTCCTCTTTTTCACCTCCTCACCCTCCTTCCTTGGATAATTCACCAGAAAGAACAATGGATGATGCCACCAATGTGCAGAAATACAAAATGCTCAAACGCAAGTTGAGAGAAATGATGGAGGTATTGAATGAGTGCACATAGATGCTGCTGTAATATCAATGACTGATTGTTGTGTGTAAAAGTTGAATGAAAACATCTCTCAAGAATATGCAAGAGCTCAAAAAAAAGTGCGTTTGTTGACGCTTGAACGCAGGTACTTTTGATCACCCTCCCATAAAGTGATACAATGGATTAATCACACCCTCCCATCATTAGCATTTTACTTGAAAACATTGCCCGTATTCGTCAAGAAAAGAAACAACATCACCTTGTTTCACCTTCTCTTTCAGACGACCTTGAGTTATCAGATGACGACGATATTGAGAAAATGTTACTTTCACCATTGACAACAACAAAGATACCCTCCTCATCCTCCACCTCTTGTATTCGTGCTAATCGTGGTGGACGTGGTGGTGGTGGTGCAAATCGTGGAGGTCGTCGTCGTCGTCAAAGTTCCACAACAACGCCAATGCAACAACAACAATCATCATCATCAGGAGCAGCAGTAGATCATCATGAACAACAACAGGATCGAATGATCACTGTATCCTCTGCGCCACCCAAAAGATCGCGTGTTGTGCGTAATACGATGAACAATACCAAGGCACGTCGCGTACAACCGGTGGAGCGAGATGAAGAAGGCAATGTTAAACTGCCCCAACAAATTGGTGTTTTGACCGTCGTAAGCTTGGGCAAGATCGTTCACGATCGAGACACATTCCATAATGAGCGATACATCTTTCCTGTTGGATTTACGGTGCAGCGGTATGTATAAAGATCCCCCTTATGCATTGTTGTAGTAGTAGTAGTAGTAGTAATACTCACACTTTGTAATAGAACCTACCCAAGTATGGTTGATCCAAAAAACAACACCGTGGTGGTATCAACCATTCTTGATGGAGGTGATGGACCCCTGTTTCATGTGGCCGCCCATGACATGCCAGACCAGCCCATCATTGCCAATTCAGCCACGGGTGCCTGGACAGTGGTTGTTCGGCGATCTAACGAAATAAGACATCGAGAGCATAGTAATTCGGCTAGTGGTCCAGATTATTATGGCTTTAAGCATCCTACCATTGCCAAGCTTATCCAAGATCTCCCTGGCTCGGAAAAGTTAAAGTACTACATCCCTCAACAATTTGAAGAAATGGAACCACGTGCTGCTCGAGGTGTCATGGCTGCTGCTCAAAGCAAACGAGAAAATCTTGAAAAGCATGGTAGTGCTAACATGCGTTCAGCTGGTGGTGGAACTACTACTACAAGTACAAGACCATTGCCTCTTCCTCCTCCTCCTCATCTTCCACCTTCACCTGCATCCTCCAGCAGTAATAGCAATTTGTACTTGCAGGAACAACAACAACTACCATCATCATCACCGCCGCCGACAACACACGACGTGGTAGAGAACAATAATGATGATGTTGACGAATTGCATAGTGATAATGACGAATGCGACTCCACCAGTAACAATGACATGACCACCACCACCACCCCTTTCTCCAACAATACAACAGCAACAACAATGATGCTGTAATCTAATACACTTGTATCACTCTCCTCTCCTTGTATACTCGTTTTACATACTATAGCTTGATGAACGTTTTTATATAGCTAGTGTTCACATTCATCCCCACCCTCTCCCTGCGAAAGCCAAGCATACATATAAATACCCTTTATCCCATGCATATTTGTTGTGTGTGTAGTGTACTAATAATGGTGACACAGGCCCGTGCGTCTCCTCTCCCCTTGTTTTCAAAACATACATGCGCCTTGTCTCCTTTTTTCATATCGAATGATATGTAGGCATCACGTGATGGTATAAAAAAAGCATCCATTATTCATTTCTGCTTGACAGGTACGTTTTTATTGTACTATCAATGGCTAAAAGTACACGTGACATGCATTATCGGGAATGTCGACATCCATTTCTTCTTTCCTCTCTTTCAAGAAACCAACTCGATATATGCCTATGCGTTCTCCTGAGGTAACAACCAAGTAGAAAGGCACCTTCAAGTGTGTTGACATGGTTCCATTAGCATCGCCATCGGAAAGCAGCGGCCGATCGCAACATGTTGGGTCGACAAAATCGCGAACTTGCCTACAGCCGATCGCTTCTTTCAAATCATGTAGGCCAACTCCAGCATGCTATACGCAATGTGCGACAAGAAAATGTACGACTTCGAGAAACCTTGTGTTCGGTGCTTCGTTATCATCGGTTGATAGCTGCTGCAGTACGTCGTGTCATTGGTGATATGGATATCGAAAGTGATTCAGTGGTAGCAACAACGCAACAAGACGACAAGGAAGAACACGATAAGCAAGAAGACGAGGGGGAAGAGGAAACCAACACTGAACAACAAGTGCATGATAATAATACGACTCGCTTGATCTCAGCATCGGCAAGTGAAATGGCGTATGATCCTCCTCCTTCTCCTTCTTCTCCAGTGGCAAAGTCATCGTCTCCACGGCAACAACGGCAATCGACTCAAGCCACGATGAGCAGCTCAGCACGTGTCAACAAGGAAACATGGAGGAAATATCTCATGTTGTTGTCTCCTATTAATGAAAGAGATCGAGAGGAAGTGGTGGTGCGAAAACCGGAAACAATGAGGCAACAGGAGCGACCCGTCGAACCACCCTTGCATCAATCCGCCAGGACACGGCGTTCCAAGGTACAAAAGTCCTATCGATTACCCAATCTCAAGCAAAAGTTACGCAAAGGGGATCCTTTTACCTACACATAATCCAATATCGTTGAACCCATAGCTTGTAGCATCCCAATACCCCTCCTCTTCCAATCAATAAAAGATTAGTACCATGGTATCCACGGAAAAACCTTTTAGCTGTAGGCAGGTTGATTGATTGAAGGTGTGATTTGCATTGCATTATACTAACCATCTCCATTACATTACCCACATGTATATAACAGACATCGCCATCCATTCATTCATCCCATTCCTTTCAAGTGTGCGAGAGATACAAAGAGAAAAAGAGAGAGGAAAGATCGTTTACTCGCTTCGGAACAAACCGCAGGTTTTCACATGTGAAATTTTATTGTGTCTCCTATACTCTTACATGGATGCAAGATAAAGAGTGCCAACAACGGTACCTCCCAATACAGCATAACCGGTAGTGTAGACGCCCTTGATATCAATGAATTTGGTAGTATCCCAGACCTATCACCAATAACATTCATCCTTTAGTCTTGAACTTTTTTTCATCCCATCATCACCATCACCATCCCACATGTATAGAAAGAAAGAAAACATACCAAGTGACGAATGCCGTTCAAGCAGTGGTAAACGAAGGGAGCAGCGATGGTAGTCTTTGCAACAAACTTGGCAGCGACAGGGGCAGCAGCAACCGAAGAGATGATGGCGGCGGTATCAAATTGAACACCAAGTGCAGGGGCGGCGAGATAAGCAAGAGCACCAAGATAAAAGCCTAGGTAACAACCATGGTTATGCACTCCAATATAGAGAGCTATACATACACATCCCTCCTTTTCGTATACATACCACCACCAATAGCACAACCAGTAATTCTGTGAGCAGCGGAACCGTACCAAGTGAGCTGGGGTTGGTAAATGCTCAAGTGAGGCGAAATGGGACGGACCTTGCGTTGTTGGCGAAGAAGCTCGGATTCAGCATCGGGAGACTGTTCCATAGCAGGACGAGAGACGTTGAAATGTCTAATAGCATTCGTCAATAAAAAAAGAGCTTTGTGTATATAGCCATTGAATCTATTTACCTCACGCCCATGGGTGCAGCAACGCCATTCTTGAACATGGCAACGCGGACCGAGGGGTCTACATGGCATATCAACATGAGGAGTCGTTTTCAAGGGTAGCGTTTCCATGACGACCTACTTTGAGCAACGGTTTTCAACATGGAGCGAGTGGCCAACATTGTTTGTATGTAGAGAGTGGGGAGTAGTGTTTTTGCGGGGAGATAAAGAAAGGTGTGTATGTAGTGTCAGCCAAACCAAGCCTGTCGCCCATCCACGATCCCGCTCACACTTTGGTGATGACGTCGCTGTTCTCACCCACACACATGCTTGGTCATGGCCGGATGCCTAATCCCGTCCTAGCACATAGCCTCCCATTTCTCCCCTCCAGCTCTCTCTCTCTTTGCATTGCCTTTTATGCAATCAATTGATAAGGCTTCATGGTGATACAGATAACACTTCATGTCCACTTTCTATAGTAATGATCCCTCCCCCTTTCCTTTAAGCCATTACATGTCGTTTTTATCGTATCAATCCCCTTTCCCTTTGAGTTACTAGATGATTCATTTTCCAATACAATATACATAGGGACTTTTTACCCCAGCTGCTTTACATACAAATGGCAATGACAATGGCCACTGCATAATTGTTTAAGCGTGGATTACGTTGCCATGGTCAATGTCAAATTTTTAAACACGCCTTCTACTTCATGGTGGATAGAGCTAGTGACACTTGTCAAGATGAGATTCCAACAATGATGAATACGTGCCACAAACATTCACTGCTGCTCCTGTAGTAAAAAGCCGTCGTTTTGTCAAGGATGGTTCCATTCATCAGCAACAGAGGCCTTATACTTTGCTTCAAAGCACCCCTTAATAATGTTGTTGTATGTCCTTTTCATGAGCACTCATTCTTTGTGCTATGTGACAGTGATTAATAAGACGTTGACCGTGTTTGCATGTGTGAGCCTAATTAATGTGGTGCGTAACACCATGCAACGACATTGAACCCATCATAGCATGTATGAGGTGACATAGTAGGAGCGCCGCATCACGGATGTATGGATCCGGGTACATGGGCGGAAATATCGTGAGATCAAGATAAACTACAGGCACCTGCGTGTGCATGCCACAACACCGCGCTGCTGGAAGAAGAGGTTGTTAATTACCTTGATGACCTATCGACCAATGGCAAATCCAATGCATGTTTCATCTGGCGGAGTGGGATACACATATACGCCCAGGGCAATCAAGGTAATTCTGTAAAGGGAAAAAAAGAATGAAAATGGGCTTCTGATGCATCGATGAATACTAATCCTACGACAAACCATCTTCTAGATAATGACCCATCTTTGACATGGAGGTCTTGTATCGATCAATAATAGCAAGGGGCAAAATTGAACAAGCATATAATTTTCTACTCATGAAAAAGCAGCGGCACCCTTTCATGAAAATAGGTCTGTGTGCGTTGTACGATTCTGTTGAGCACGTATTACAAGAGGGTACAGTTTTTCCTGTGTAACGACCATGTGGCCCTCCTTTACACACCCATTGAGAATGCACAATCCATTGGTTGCATTATTCAATGGATGGCACGTGTAGTGAATGAAACTTTAAGCATGGTTGATGGTTGCATAAAAGTAGGAAAAGAGGTTGGCAAGCACAATGGAGCCATTGAGACAATATCAATGGTAACAACAATGGTGCTAGTGGCACAACAAAGACCGTATACCCTGACACTGACTTTATGAATAGGTTACACGACCTTAACAATAAAAAGCAAACATTTGTCCATTGCGATCGAGACACTCACACATCCCACTTTTTCTTTCCTTCACCACACTTTTTTACCCATTCCCATTCTTTACTTGGTTAACCATTGCTGGCAATGCGTTCCCTTTCCATTCTTTCGTTCATGGCGATGACCATGATGATGTCTCTTGCACAAGCTGCAGTCATTTTACGTTTGCCGCATCAACCCGCACTGCTTGATCCTCTTAATGGAACTACAGTCGCCCAAGTCAACTTGACAAGTGTACAAGTCAATTGCACATCTACCATTCGTCATGCTACTTTGCGTGCAAACGAATCAGTGATTACGCTTCAAGGCGTCGCCAACAATACCAATGATGATTGCTTTGCTGCCAATGTCACCTATCGACCTGCTAGCTTTTTTACGGTGTACACAAAGTCTGTGGCAAGCATCCGTGATGCCAACCACACCCTTCATCGTGGCAAGAAATGTGAAATCATGGTGCCCGAATGGTCCATGCCCATCAATGCAACTGAAAAGCTCAATGTGACGCTGCCTCTTACCAACTTGACATCCATCAATTGCACATTCCCAAGCAGCAAGAAGAAGGGCTCCCATCATCACCATAGTAGCAGCCATCATCATCCTACTAACACAACGAGTAGCCATCATCATAAACCTACTCCTACAACAACGTCTCACAAGACAACGACCACAACCACAATAACGACTACAACAACAACCCACAAGCCCACCACTACCACAACAACTACCACCACCACGACCACACACAAGCCAACCAAGACAACTACCACACACAAACCCACACACACAAGCGGTGGCGATGATAGTGATTGGATTAACGGCAAAGTGACCTTTTTCGTACGTATAATCTCTACATCATAGCATCCCTTGTTCTAACCGTTGCATGTATAGACACCTGACCAAGGCGCTTGTGGTGACTGGAATGACGACGATGATATGATTGTTGCATTGGGTCCCTATTGGTATGGCGACATGGACTCTGTTAGCAAGTATTGCAATCGAAAGGTCAAAATTGAAGGTCCCTCAGGTAATATCATCGAAGCGAAAGTAAAAGACGCCTGCCCTCCTTGTTCGAAGGAGCATTTAGACCTTTCTCCTGCCGCTTTCGGAAAATTGGGCGATTACGATACTGGCATTCTCAAAGTCAAGTGGCACTTCTTGTAACAACATTAGAAAATAAAGCACAATGATGTATCTTTACTATATTGATTGTGAATGGGATGCGTTGTTGTGATAAATGGACAGTGCATCTTTTGCTCCCTTGCAATTTAAAACGAGACAAAGGGGCCCATGATGGAATACAAGAAAAATCACCATCGTCTTCTACAATGACGTAGTAATGATGAAAAGGGATCATCTCATTCTTCTGGTATAGTAAATTGGAATCTCTTCATTATTCTTCAGTAGCAAGTGGTGGAGCTAATCTGGATGCTTTTTTCTGCAACGCTAATGGTATTGTGGGCGAGGTGGTGGATTAAAAGAACTATTACTAGTGCTATATGAGCTGGCTGGGACTATGGAACGACGGTCTTGTGAAAACCGAAGGTTGAGTTGTCTGAGGATGGGTTTTGATACTGAGAAAAAGACTGAAGCTGGATCTTGAAAGCTATCGTTTGGATCATGCTCTGGTGGTACATTCATGACATCACGCTCCAACCCGATCTTTATGAAGTCAAGTGCTTGTTGTGCTACGTTGGGTAATTCCTTGTCTTTGGCGTACATGTAGATGATATTGATGAGCATTGTGATTTCAGTTTTGGCAGTCCGCAAAGGTGGTCCGATTTGGTACAAGAAAAAACACAAGTACTGTAACGCCTTGTCGCGTGTGGGTGCATAACGGACGAGACTGCATATAGCACGTTGAAAGGCGCCTGCATCATACCGGTTCATCGTGGTTGTGTTTTGATAATAGCCCTTGTTATTAGCATCCATGTTGTTGTTGTTGTTGGCAGGGACACGGGCTGGATTTCCCATGTTGTCAGTCAACCGCAACTTGTCCATCAAGTCTTGGAAAAGTTTTTCAGCCTGTGAATAGGTTGTTTGGAGGGCGGATGGATCATGCGTCATATCTTTACACAACTTGGAAAGCTTGCATACTCTGGATGCAAGGTAATCAATCGTAGGCACAAAACGCGGCCGATCAACAGACATTTTGGGTGAACAAAGGAAAGTAAAAAGAAAAAGAAAGAGCGAATTTAGGCGGAGGAACCTGTTTTTGATGGAAAGGGATTGGGTGGCTGCATGATTTCATTATGTGTGATAGAAAAGATAGTAATCGTCGTCGAACCATGACAACATGACGTGCCCATGAGGACGTGCATTGGCAATCGGAGGTAGTCTTTGAGAGATGGCACAAGTAGAAGCTGCTCATTTGAAATGCGCTTTACGTAAAACAGAAGGACGTTTTGATATGCTGTCGTAGGGTAGGTGGGTGGGTAGGTGGGTGGGGGTCATATGATGGAAGAGCTGGAAATCAAACGCGGCCACCTTGACACGTCCTATACTTGTCACCTGTACCTGTATTCTATTTCCTCCGCATAAATGACATGCCGGCCAATGTAATGAGAAGGGAATTAGGCCTATGATTCATGCATACTCATTGAAATAAAACATCCTATTTTGATACCGCATGATGATTGATTACATGTGAATCAAATACAAAGAGCACAACCAAGCAAGAAGACATTTATTCTTCATGAGCCAAAACACGCCAAGTATGTATAACGTTTGACTTGTTCATCATTTATCAATCGTTCATGCTTTCAGGATCCAATTGCACCGTCAAGTCGAATGCTCCGCCTGGAGTGGGTGTCATGATCACCACTGGCATGTGCGATGGATTCACCCAACTTCGACACATACGACTCTTTTTGCCATATCCGAAATCTATGCGGTCTGAAACCCGGTTCCAATCGGACCAAAGCACACACCCAGATGTCATTCGATGCACAGGTGGACATACTTTGGTAGGATCTTCCACGTGATTGAGATAGTACTTCAATGAATTCATGAATTCAGGGTTCACCGTGGCAACTTGTTCACGGATACGTTGTGCAGTGGATGACATGGGACGATGCATCAAAGTATCAGGTTGTTCAGGAACCGTCATAGCTCTAAAATAGATACCATATTAATGCTTGCTTCCTTTCTCTTGAGCCACGGTGTTTTCTTCTTAAGCAAAATAGTTTCCAAAGTGCTGCAGAAGCCGTTTATCGGGATGTGCATGACGCTTTCCAACCACATAGACAAAATCGCATTTTCCCTTGATCCTCTTTGCCTTGACAATGACCCGATACATGAAGGCAGTAACAGCATCACGTACCGTGATATTGAAATCATGATCTTGTATTTCTTGTTCCATTTGACGTTTGAGTTCATTTGCCTTATCATCATCAATCACAAAGATGCACTTCATGTCATGATCAAGTTTCATGGTTGGACGTTTGTAGGTTTCACTCATCACAGGATAATCAATGCTGTGGTCGTATTTGGGGCTAGGTTGGAAGGGTGGGCGTTGCCAATCATAGTACATTTCAATGGGCGGATCTTCGTTATGCAAAGTACAGCTCAAGCAGGTAATAAAGGTAGCATCAGCCAAACCATCGGACATGCGATGAAGAAACGAGAACGCAAGCACCTGGCCGCCTTGTAATTGAGTCAACTGAATACCCAGCAAGGGTGTATCAAGGGAAGCATACTGATCGAGCGGCATCAAATCGCCCACAGGTACAGTGGTATAACCATACCGATTCTTTTTGTATTCTTGAAATGAATCAAGCAACTCGCATACTTGGAAAAGACAACCCTTTCCAAAATCTTGAACCGAAGATCGGCCTCGTCGTGGTGCTGGTGATAAACGACCCGCATAGAGATAAAGCTTTGACAAGGTTTTGCCAATAGTCTTTTCAAGCGTCTTGATAGGAATGAGTCCTCGGCTCTCATCCTCCTCAACGAACAAATCAGCTTTGGTATAAACAAGAGAGACAATCAAGCTAATTCCCTCTTGTGCTGTTTTTCTGGTAGCGTCTCAGGTTGAACAAAAGTGTGATAGGTAGGTGGTAAAGGTGCCATCGTGATGAGTCTTTTGAATCTTTTGGTTCAAGAATACAACAACAACGACCACGTATATATACGACTGTATGATGCCCAATCCATCGACTCTAGCCTCGAAGAAAAAAGTTGACACTATGTCATTTTATTTGACACTAATACATTGCATGACAAATGATGTGGTCTGTACGTAGGATTATGCAAGAAAAGAAAACCTAGGAACGAAAGAAATGACAGGTCGCATTGCAATGTATCATTTACAGTGATGGTTGTACATGCTTCAAGGGTAAATGGCACTTTTTGTACATAATGTGTGGTCAATGAATGAGGGTGTTTAAAGCAAGGGCACGCTTTTGGCGGGGGTGGGTGTATGTGGTGAGTCGCAAAATGAATTACAAGCGGGAAAGAATACATACCTTTCTTACCCAACACACAACCCATTCGTCTTTCCTTGCTTTTCTTGCAGCCTCCCTGCCCCAACACATGCAGACCCATCTGTTGTTACGGGAGCATCCACGTGCACTGGCATTGCGACCCATGATGCTCCATGAGGCACCCTCTGGGGTCTTAATGTTTGAGCAGTATACTACTTCGTTACCGACAACCGACCGTGCCATTGCGAAATTGCTGCCACCTTCCGAATTCGAAGACTCGTCATGGCGTATCCTCAACAGTCGTCCTGTATTCGGTTGTCTTGGAATGATTAACTTGATGGGGGGTATGTATGGAGCTTTTTCTTGTATGCATGGTCTATCTATATCTTATTCACGGATGATTTTTATCTCTCTCTCTCTCTTTGCAGAATGCTTTGTTGCAATTGTCACTGACTGTGTGCCCGTTGGGAGGATACGTGCTGGCGAAGAAGTGTATCGAATACAATCAGTATCATTCTACTCTTTATCTTCATCAAAATACGACGACTTGGAGGATCCCGATCGTTATCCACCTTACCTCACCAATGGCAGTACGCCCAACACAACGACACCTTCATCTACTCCTCCTCCTCCTCCTGGTGGCGGTGGTGACGACTGGGAACAACCTTCTGCTATCCAACATCCTTGTGCTCAATTGGAAAAGTTGTTTGCTGTGGGAAACTTCTATTTCACACCCGACTTTGACTTGACAAAGACAGTACAAGCTAGGTAAAAAGAAAAGGATACATACGACACCCACACACGCATGATACTCATAATGCGTTGTAGAACATCGGATGCATCCCTTGGTATTCATGCATTTGACGATCACTTTTTGTGGAACAAGTTTTTGATATCTGGATTATTGGATTTTCGTGCAAAGCTGGATCGCAAAAAGCAAATGGATTTGGATCGTGGAGGATTTCTGGTAATGGACAAAAAAGAGGATCGTTTAGGAAATGATAGGCTGACCCACCCTTTTTCAATCAGGTGTTTGCTATTCGTGGATACGTTGGCGTGGAATCGGTCGTGATTGAGAATGAAAAATATGACTTGTCGGTCATTTCAAAGTTGAGTTGCAAGCGAGCAGGAACACGATTCAATTCAAGAGGCATTGATGACAATGGACATGTTGCCAACTTTGTCGAGGTAATTACTTGATATGGGAATAGGAGGGTGTGCGGATAAACATTTGAGTTAATGCGTTGCACAGACCGAAACAGTATTGTATTCCGATCGCATATGTTATGCATTCACGCAAATCAGAGGCAGTGTACCAGGTATTGTGTATTGAGGAAATCGTGCATCCCTTATACATGTAGAATAACAAGGTGGCTATCATAGTATTTTGGGAACAGCAAGGCATCGTCAATCACAAGATTCAGATTTCACGTGGAAGTGGTGCTACGCAACCAGCTGTTAAACGCCATTTCAATGAATTAATCGATCGATATCATTCAGTGTGCGCCATCAATCTTTTATCGGAGCGAGAGAATTCGGGTGAATCCATGTTGGGCAGTACGTATGGATCAGCAGTGAGTCAATTGAACATGCCACAAGCCAAGGTGAAGATGATCAATTTCGATTTGCATGCGGAATGTCGAGGTGGCAACTATGACAATGTTTCGTTATTGCTCAACAATGCTCGCCATTATCTCGACGATCACGGCTATTTCTTGATGGATACGAACGACAATCACATTATTTGTACACAAAGTGGTGTATTTCGTACCAACTGCATGGATTGCCTTGATCGCACCAATCTCGTTCAGAATGAAATATCTCGCATGGCGCTCCAAGGCTATTTGGATAATCGCTTTAGCCGTCATTGGAATGCTTTGGAAAGCCTCAAAAGTCGACATTCTCATTTGTTTGCTGAAAATGGAGATGGGTTGTCAAAGATCTATGCGGGTACGGGCGCTCTAAAGTCAGCTTTTACACGCACAGGCAAGGTCACGTTTATGAATGTCCTCAGCGATGCCACACGTTCGGCAAATCGTTTCTTTATCAACAATTTCCAAGACAAGGCAAAGCAAGAAGTCATTGATCAATTGCTGGTAAATATATATCAAGACATGGTGCTTTGACTAGCAACCAAGTACTCAATCTCGGCTATTTAGGGCAAGTTGGTAGGACAACAAGAAATCCTTATTCATGATCCCATCAGTGACTCGGTATCCAAGTTGATGGTGAAAAGGTATATATGGCTGGATGGGTTGATTCGAATCGCCTATTGACCATGACATGGTATCAGGTTGAAGGAATATTCTACACGCCGCAAGGTCTCTATATTCTGTGGAACCTATAATTTGAATGGCAAATCTTTCAAAGGTGAATCACTTGATCCATGGCTACTGCAACATTCACAATGTAAGTATACCAAGCCGACTTGTGGACCACCTACTGACGAACAATAACAGGGGATGGTGAGGAGCCGGATATCTATGCTGTGGGATTCCAAGAAATTGTCGAGCTTTCACCGCAACAGGTTAGTCTCTCACACTTTTTATTGAGTGCTCGATGCATGGACTAAACAAGGGGTTGCCTAGGTGATGACTACGGATGCCGAAAAGCGGTAGGAAACTGAATAATAGGTGGTGCAGGTTATACAAAGGAATTAATCCATCCACTTTAATAGCAAAGTCTGGGAACAAGAGATTGAAACCACACTCAACAACAACTCACGTGGAAAGTCAAAGTATGTCCTTCTTCGATCCAATCAACTGGTGGGTGCTGCTTTGATCATTTTCGCCAAGGCTGATATCGTGGAGAATATACGCAATGTGGAATCATCTATCAAAAAGGTATGCGTATTTTAGGGCATTGCAAAGTTGGCAAAGCTTAACATCTTGCATAGACTGGTATCATGGGCATTGCTGGAAATAAGGGCGCTGTTGCGATACGTATGGATTACGGGGATACCAGCATTTGTTTTCTGGCAGCCCATTTTGCATCAGGCCATTCCAACTCTGAAGATCGCAATCAGGATTTCCATACGATTAATCAAGGTCTTCGATTCCTTCGTGGTCGCACCATTGATAGCCATGAGTAAGTCCACACCCCCGCTCTATGATAGTTGACTCGATCTAACGCACCATTGAATGTAGCAACATTTTTTGGTTGAGTGATCTCAATTATCGTGTATCGCTTGCGAATGAAGAGGTAAGTGAAAATTATCTATCTCTTTCCCGCTTGATTGACATTCTCTCTTTTAGGCACGATCCTTTGCAGCTTCAGGCAACATTGATGCGCTTTATCAGGCGGATCAGGTAATTGGAGGAGAGAGATGGATGGTATGATCGGGATACTAAAGCCGTTTTTTGTTATTCAGCTACAACGAGAGATGGCACTTGGCAATGTCTTTCAAGGCTATGAAGAAGGACCCATCACTTTTCTTCCAACCTACAAGTATGATAATGGTAGAGATGTATATGATACAAGGCAAGTTGACGAACAACCCAAAAATCAATGTCGCTAAATGGTAGTGGCGTATCTTTTTAGTGAAAAGCAGCGTATACCCGGTTGGACTGACAGAATTCTGTACAAGGGAAATAATCTCAAGCTTTTGCAATATGCCCGTGCAGAGCTGTATACGTCTGATCACAGACCAGGTATGTGTGCATGTGCATGATTGTGTAGTATATGGGTCATTGACAAGAGGTCTATTTATTAGTGCTGGCTTTGTTTGAAGTGGATGTAAGTCTTTTGAGGAAAGAGATGGAAACCATTTGACTGATGTTTGATTTACTAGATTCTTACCTATGATCATGACGCCAAAGCACGGCTACACAAAGAGCTATATCAGCAAAGTCTGGACCACATCAATGTAAATACTACTACACCCTTCACCATGGAACAATCACCACCCGAACTTCCTCGACGCCGTACACCTACTCCTCCAACCAGTCGCCCTACCGTGGCAGCCGCAGCAGCCGCTATTCCCGTTGTAGATATGTTAATCGACTTGAGCTCTGATCAAGAAAAGCGTAAGTCATCATCATTAAGTAGTATTGTGTCTCTTGTTCTGATCCATGTTATCCATCATAGCCACGCAACCAAGCACAGATACTGTAAAGTGGTGGGAAAATGGAGAACGTAAGTAGAGATCATATCAAGCCATGTGTGCATGTATTGACAACATTATGTATATAGCCCTTCCGCGTGCCAATAAGGGAGCAGTTAGACCATGTAATCCTTTCCGAGAACCACAAGGTATGAAGAGAGGCATAGGAAGAACGTAGTATGTTTACTCATTTCTATGCAGGGACACCATTACTGGTGGGCAAGAGCAACAACAACAACAACAACAACAACAGCAAGCAACCAAAGCTTGGACAATGGCTACCGATTCAGCCTACAAGTACAAGTACACCCAAAAGCACACCTTCCCCATCATCGGCAGGAGCAGCAGCTGTCATTGCGCCTATCCAAATTGATGATGATTACGAACACGCTGTCCTCACGGTAGACGATGAGAACAATGTATCAAATGCATTTGGCTTTTGGAACAGCAAGCAAACAACAGCCTCATAAGATATATTGCCTATATATTGCATCCTCTTCTTGTACTATTATATATACGCTTCCCACCCACCAAAGAATAAAAATTCGATAGAGATATACAACACAAAAGGATTTAGAGGCTGCTACATAAAATTTTATTTACAATGCTAGGTATAATGTATGTATATACAACTATAATTTTCTTCACTGTTTGTACTCTTGCTTGAACTTGTCTTCGGACATGAGATCCACCTGAGGTCTCTTGTACATGTTGCCAGCTTCATCACTCTGCTTAAAGACGAGAACACCACGCACCGGAAATCCACGATTGGGACCCATGGCTTCGCCGTCGTTCTTTACTTGATTATTGTATTTCTTCTTTTCCTCTGCTTGTTGTTGGAGACATGACTTGAGTAGCTCAGTGCTGATTCTTGCTTCGATAGCACGTGTTGTTTCAATGGCGATGGTCGTACCGTTTTCAGGGAAATGACAGGGTATATTGAGCTCCTTGTCAATTTTGGCACTGAGGAATTCCATGCTCGATTTTTCGCCGTGTACCAATACCACATGCCTGGGCTCGCAATGCCGGATCAATTGCATGATACCTTTTGCATCAGCGTGTGCACTGAATGACAAGTTGCGTACTTGAAGATTGACGCGGATTTCATTGAACTTGTCAATGCCGATCACTTTTTCGCCTTGTAACACCTTGTGACCCACGGTACCAGCAGCACAATAACCAGGCAAGATGACCATGTTTTTGGGATCCGGCGCCCACTTTTTGAAGATTTCAAGGGATGATCCAAGATTCAGCATGCCAGGACTTGCAAACACCACCATAGGCCCTGGATGATCAAGATACGCCTTATCCCATGGTTTGAGATGCTTGAAATGAAACATGTTGTGATCCACAAAGGTCGATTTCACTTTTTGGTTGGTCCAATTGATAAAAAGCTCATAGTAATGGTTGGCACGTTGTGTCAAGCCTGCCGAGAAATAAACAGGCACCTTAAGATCCATGCGTTCCCAATACGATTCAATCAAGATGCAAAGTTCCTGAGCACGTCCCAACGCAAATACTGGAATCAAGACATTGCCGCCTTTCGAGACACAATCGTACACCTTTTTCAAAAAGTCGCGTTCACGGGATCGTTTCGAGTCGCGGATAGTGGTGCCATAAGTGCTTTCAGTGATCAATACATCAGGGCGTAGCTTGTCGATCCATGCTGAGCCTAAATGGCGATCGGGTGTCATGTTGTAGTCGCCCGTGTAGACAACCGATTCATTTCCCACACGCGCATAAATCATGGCAGCACCAAGCACATGGCCTGCATAATACGCCTTGATCTCCAATTCGTCATCCACATGAATCGTTTGGTGCAAATTGATAGGAATCACTTTCTTCATGCATGCTTTGATCATATCCGATGTAAAGAAATTCGTCTCTCCTTTGCGCTCCACCGTAATCTTGCGATAATCCTCCAATAAAATAGGACAAATGGCTTTGGTTGGATGCGTCATGTAGATGGGTCCATCGTATCCACACATTTCAGTAAAGTAGGGTAGCGCCCCACAATGATCCAAATGAAAATGGCTGATAACGACGGCATCAATGATCTCGGTAAATCGTCCCGTCTTGGATATATAGCTGAAGTCAGGGAATCGTCGTGCGTCATTGTATCCCATATGCATGCCTAAATGTAAAGAACCCCCATGTTAGAAAAGAGTTGTATTCTCCATTGCCTCAATAAACAAGTACCACAGTCAAACATGATATTCTTGCCATTCAATGTCACCAACACACAGCTGCGACCCACATCTTGGCCTGCCAATATAGAGAATTTAACGTCAATGGGTGGGTGTCAATGTTGTACTGCCTCAAGTTTACCTGCACCAAGGGGTACAATTTCGATCGTCATTGGCCGTAAAAGAGAGAGAGAGAGCGAGAGAGAGAGGAAAGGGAAAAAAGCAGCCACTATCAAATTGTTCACTTTCCCTCCACCTTTGTTCATGCATCGTAACCCAGCTACACGTGGCTTGCTGGTATCCACCTCAACATGCTTACCATCTCTTATAATACTAGCAACGTGTCGATATTGAAACGAAGCTATTCATAAGTTTGCTTGGTGGCATACGATTGACAACTTCTTACATCCAAAATGCGCTTCTAAATCACAGGAGAAAGGTATCCTTATCTTTATTTTATGAATGAGCCAAAACCATCATGCATATCAATAACGGGATTCAAGGGATAAAGATGGTAGAACATCACGTGATGGACTGAAACGTGCCTAATGCGGATAGCGGTGATTTTGAGTTGGACCTGCCGTTCACGACACTTTCACTTTACGCACTTTTACAAGCAAGCCATGGTAAGTTGCATTGGATACCAACCCACACGCCTTCTAATTCGACCAACGTAGGCTGATGAGAGCAGGGTCAATTTGCTACAAGCTGAGATACAACCTGACTTGGAAGCAGGCCCATCACCATCGACAACGACAGACAACAACAACAACAACAACAACGCTAGTGGCAATGTGAATAATACACCAAGGAACAATGCTGTTCGAGATTACTTTCAACAGTCAAGGTAGGGACCCATACGATGCGAGTGACAAAGACATAGACTGACGCTATGTATATGATATGATATGTAGTCATCCTATTGCAGCTTTCTTCTTCTTGGCGTTCCGCGTTGGTGCGCTCTTGATGTATCTGCTTGGTTCTATTTTCACTGACAACTTTACATTGGTGTTTGTGGTGACCATTTTGTTGCTTGCCTTTGATTTCTGGACTGTCAAGAATGTTTCTGGACGTTTGTTGGTTGGGTTACGATGGTGGAATGAAATTCAAGAGGATGGATCCAACCAATGGGTATTTGAAAGTGCCAGTGTAAGTCCATTTGGATATGGTTTAAAAGGGAGAGAGAGAGAGCACTGACCATGGTGATGATCATCATGTAGCCCAATCGCAAGAATAATGCAGCTGATTCACGTCTCTTTTGGACCGTGTTATACGCAACACCTGTACTATGGGGCTTGTTAGCATTGACATGCATTTTCACACTCAAAATCTCTTGGTTGGTGATCGTCGTGGTCGCTATCATTCTCAACATGGCCAACGTCTATGGATATACTCAATGTGATAAGGATGCTAAAAGGAAATGGGCAAGTGGTATCGCTGCTCAAACAGCACTCGGTTCACTCGGCAGTACCGCATCAGGTATCGTTGGCAAGGCTGTTGGATCAGGATTAACTAGTTTCTTTTCGGCTGGATCTCGATAGTAAAGATACACATTTTTTATATTCGACTTTGAGTCAAAAAAGGGATGATGCGCTCTTTTGGGATGGATGGGATACATATTCGAGAAGAGGTGACACGCAGTGTAAGGATTCATGCTGCTTCTTTTTTCTTTCTACTCGTGACTTTATACATTTGCCCATCCTTTGAAGCAACTTAGAGAGAGTTTCCCCCGTTGTGTTGAAAGAGATTCCTGTATGCAGCAGGCTTATGGCGATTTGAATCCATGTATGTACCGATTTGAACACGCTCCTTGGCCTTTTCATTTAGAACGTATTCGAAGGATTCGTCTCTCATCCAAAAAGACTGTTCCCCTTCTTTGTTGCTCGTAAACCACATTTCTTTATTACCCACTTGTAAAAGAAGAAGACTCTATTATTTGAGTACAATTATACGTTGGTATTGTTGGGAAGGAAAGATACATTGTAGTACAATAGGACAAGGGGCTAGATGCATTGTAGGTTTTAAGAACGATCCAAATCACGGGTTCAATGCCGCCCGCTTACACGGCTCTAGAATGATTGGTGAGAGAGCTGTTGTGATACTCCTCCACTCCACCCAACCCCCCACTCCTTTCCTTTTACAAGTTGGTGGCTTCGTTTACAACTCCACATGGCGCTGCTCTTCCGCTTCATTGCATGCCCTTCAAGGGGTTCTCACCATGGCATCGGCAGGAACATCAGCCTCTTCAGTCAACTCAACCACTCCAATGACAAACGAAACAAGACGACCTGTTCAACGAAAGAAAAAGGCTGCAAGAGCTTGCATACACTGCCAAAAGGTAGGAAGCTTGCTAGTAGTAGCAGTAGTTTCCCACACCTAATAGACATAGGGTACTAATGAATGAGCATTTTGTTTATATTGCAGGCACACCTGACATGCGATGATTGTATGTATAATATCATGCATCCATATGCACCCCAATGGCAGTTCTGACTTGAATTCGTTCTATAGCACGTCCATGCCAACGATGTATTAAACGTGATCTAGCATCCACATGTACCGATGGTGCAAGGAAAAAGGCAAAATACTTGCAAGATGTACAAGGTAAATTGGATATTGAAAAGTAAATGGGCCCTATTTAACAAGGAGAATGCTATATAGACCCATTGATCAATAACAATGAACAACAACAATTCACACCGCTCGCGCATACCCCTGGTGCATTAAGTGAAGTATCAGCTGACAGTAGCATGACAACCACCATGGATACCACCAGTTCCTTTGTAAGCGATGGTATGTTGTGTGTCATCCGCCCCCTCTCCTTTCTTTGTTGAAGAAAAAAAGGCTCAACGGATTAATTTAGCCATTGGCAACGGCGTTACTACGGCAAGTGGTTCCGCGGGAGGCGGATTTGATTTTGACAACAACAGCAGCAACTATGGATTTGGTTCCTCGGCTACCAACTTGGAATATTCGTTTCTTTCTAATATGCTTGGAACATCTTTTCTCGATTCTACAACACCGGATCTACCATTATGGGCTACTTCGACACAACAGCAATCACCAACAACATCCGTCAACACCACACCAAGTAGTAGTAGTCAACAACAGCAACAGTCGATGGATCCAATGATGAATCCTTTTGGTGACACCATGCTATTTGACCACCACCAACAGCCTTCTCCGACTATTACATCAACCAAGACCACCACCTCCTCCTCAACCGCTTCAACTCCTACAACAACACCACATCTCCATCCTCATCATCATCATCCTGCTTTGACTCAATATGGTCAGGGTGCAGTATTGGCTAAACAAGGTAGCCCTATTGCTGGACCTGTGGGCGTACGACGACGTAACCAGCTCATCACTCCCGAAATGGCCTATGCAAGTGCTAAGAAACCTTTCAGTTATGCTGATGGATACCATTACCTTATCAACTATGTCCGACAAAAGTAGGTATCGAAGAAGCAAAAAAGAAAAAAGGGGGAGGGGGAACGTGGGGTGGGAAAAAAAAGATCGCCTTCTCATTTTACCCCACATTTAGAATGACACGAGAAGATCTAATGCGAATCAGCCGAGCATTGGCCCTATTTCGACCCAGTGTGTTTTCATCCATGATGAATTTGACGGAGAGCGATTTGATATTCACTGAGAAATGTCTACAACGCACATTGCTGGTAATGAAGACACGCATTAAATGGTCCAAAAGACCTTTTATTCATCAGCTACCTCTAGGAATATGAAAAGTTGATCAGTTATTCGGGTACCCCAACGGTGGTGTGGCGGCGCACAGGCGAAATTGCCCTTGTTGGTAAAGAATTCTCTTTGCTGACGCAATGGTCCAGAGATGCATTATTGAGCAAAAAGACTTACATCTACGAGGTAATAATAAGGTTTTCTCTTTCTCACTCCCATTTTGCCGATATTCATTGTGGACATGTTAATACTTAGCTCATGAGTAATTCATCCGCCGTTGAGTACTGGGAAAAATACGCCTTGCATGCCTTTGACAATACCGATTCCGCTGTTTACAGCTCCTGTATCTTGCTCAGCCCAACCAAACGTGTAGTACCATGCACCTTTTGCTTTACCATCAAACGTGATATTTTTGATCTGCCAAGTGTGATTATTGGCAATGTAAGTTTGTTTATCCCTCCTTTCCATTCAAGCCATCATTTACTCACTCATCATCATCATCATTATAGTTCTTGCCTATATTGAGTTAACCTTCGCTCATCATCGTCATCATCCATACTTGCTCATACCCGGTTTCGGTCACCAATGTACTCTTATCACCCTCATAGATGAAAAAAGTACTCTCTCCTCGCGCCCCATTACTACTATCGAATATCCTCATACGTTTTTGCATCTTATCTGTACAACATTTTTCACATATCGATCCGCATAAACAGCATTCATACAATTAAACAAGGCATTTCCTTATAATATCATTGTCCGACTCTTGTGCATGAACACAAACCACACTTGTGGAATCCACCGTGCGAAAATACGTACCATTTATGATTGGGCTAATTATAAATCTCATCATTGACTATACCAAGAGCATGTGTGTATGCGAGGCAATCATAAAGTTTATAAGAAAGTATATATACAAGAAGGGATGTTTTGTTGTACAATGGCATGTTCTTTTAATGATAGCAAAAAGTGACCAACCACCAAAAATACACGAGGCATCTAAAGACGACGACCACGACGACCGCCCTTTCTACGGGTGCTATCAGTGGGGATGGGGGTGACATCCTCAATGCGACCGATTCTCAAACCGGAACGAGCCAAAGCACGAAGAGCGCTCTGGCCACCAGGACCAGGAGTCTTGGTGCCAGTGCCACCAGTAGCACGGATCTTGACGTGAACAGCGTTGATACCGAGCTATAAGTAAAGCATGCATATAAGTAAAATCGTTCTTGCTTATGATTACATCCACTCAAAACCTACCTCCTTGCACTTGGCAGCAACATCTTGAGCAGCCAACATGGCAGCATAGGGAGAAGACTCATCACGGTCAGCCTTAACCTTCATACCACCTATAACGAAATAAAAGCTATTAGAATACACAAAAAGGAACATAGGAGGGGGATGCAGATCATCATTCACTATGATTCACTACACGCCGCTCGGCCCTTTGTTTTTCAACACCTTACAAAAAGAGACGAAGAAAAACAAAAGGGTATGTCCTTTGCAGCATCAACCCGTAAAGTGCAATGAAAAGATACATACCGGTGACACGAGCAATAGTCTCACGACCAGACAAATCAGTGACATGGACAAAGGTGTCATTGAAAGAGGCAAAGATGTGGGCAACGCCAAAGACAAGCTCGCCTTCGCGGACCTGGGGACCGAGGGTCACGTTTTCCGTAGTCTTCTTGGTAGCAGCACGCTTAGACTAGTAAAAGAACAATAGATTAGGTATGTGGATGAATGGATGTACGGTATCCATGGATGGATGGATGGATGATTAGCTTACCATGATAGCTGATGAAAAGAGAAAGTATCATCCATCCATAGCCGCTGTCCTGTTATCAGCTTTGCGGTGTTTAATTTCCCTCCACCTTTGCGCTGCCATTGGAGACCGTGACGATGACAACACTCCTATCCCGCTATATAGCCCTAAATCCAAAAGTCAACGAAGTGATCCATTCTGATAGAACAATGCCCTTTTAAATAATAGGTCGAATCCAATTCTCATTCAACAATGAAAGTCGAAGAATATCATATTGTAGTGTGTGGATGTTTATGAAGTGAATATGATACAAGAACAGCATTGCAAATTGAATAAGATATGATGGGGGTGAAACACATAGTAGAGGCAACAAGGAAGAAGGTGTCATTGCTGCTTTCATTGTCATCCTTCATCCATGATTGCAAAATAGCTGCCGCGTGCATAGACCCGAGTATTCCAATACCATCCATAGCTGGTAAACACCTTTCTTCAATTCCATCCCATCCCATCCCATCCACGGTCACCCTCAGTCGTATCCACATGACATGATCCATCGTTCCTGCTGACAACGCGACAAGTAATCACCCTACCATGATCCCTCATTACAGCATTGATTGAATCCATACATCATCATAGCCATTCCAAATCCATTATGTTGGTAGAAAGGAGCCCCAGAGATTGTTGTTGATATGCTTCTTTTGGTCTCTCTCTTTGTTGAACATTTCCTATCGCAGCTCAACCAGCTGAAGATTGTTTGTGTTGGCGAGTGATATGGTTTCATCCAAACTCGACATCACGGCCTGAATGGGCCAAGGGAACTCAACATATATGTATACCCAATTCCTTCCACTCCATATACCAAACCATTCAGATCCATATTCATATCCATAACAAATCGTATGTATTGATACCAAGTTGCTACGCGTAAATAAAGCTGCTTCTATACAATGGCTATCTGCTGTTCACGTAAACAAGGCTGTAAGGGAAGTTGCTGCAAGTAAAGAACGCTGCTTGAGACAATGGAGTGAAGACCTTGCTAATAGCAACTGGTGGAATGAATGCTGTTACGATTGGTCGTGGTAGAGGAGTACGCAAGACATCGTGTAGTATCAAGGAAGCCGCGTGTTGTAGTAGAGCGACAAGAAGGCTGTGTACACGCCATGGACTTGCCATTCAGTCAAAGACAATCAAATCAAGACAATCGTAGGGTTTGCATGATGGGTTGAAGCAGGACAATCGTTTGCAGGTGGTAGTTGTATACTTGAATGCGGTAACAGTTGAGAATGGGAGGAAGAGCGAGTGGAAGAGGTGGAAATTAAATAGGTCGGCGACCTCTTGTATAAATGCATGAACACAGTACATCAATCCTTGATATTGAGATTACCCCTCTCGAACCTGAAACTTTCACACAACATGCTCTGGGACATGCTGATCAATATCGTGTTAAAAATATCTCATGTTCATTTGAAAATATGGAATGGGAGGGTGCAATGTGGGATTTACTATGGAAATCGGACAGCAGGTCAGCGCCGGATCCATGATTTATCGAAATACTATGTATTACCTTGGGATTGCCCTTTTCGAACTTGAAACTTTGTCAGAAGGTTCGCTGGGACATGCTGATCAACTTCATTCAAATAAAAACAGCAGGGTTCATTGTGAAGATTTAAAATGCGGGGCGACCCAAATGGTGGATGATGGGAAATAAAGAGCGAACGGCCTACCGCCCCGAAGTTGCCCACCTCCAACTTGAAGATTGGTCAGAAGGGTGCTCTCGAGCATGCTGATCAATTTTTTGTAATAAAAACTACACGCTTCATTTAAAAATTTGGAATGGGAGCGTCCAAAAGTTTGAAAGACGGAGACATTCGCAGGGTCTGCGATTCATTATTTTTCATGTTTGCTGTTCCAGCGTAGCTCAATCAAATCGGCTCGGATCAAGAAACTTGAATGATGGAAATGCTCGGCTGGAGCAGGAGAATCATTCACATGCAGTGGATTTTGCAACAACGCTGATTGTGAGGAAATGGCTGATAGCGCGCAATATATGGACTATTGTGCATGACCATAAAGTATAATCCATCAATCCTTCCAGTCATGCAAAGTAGCTGGGTTACACAAAGACGTCCCTCTGCATCTTTTGCTCTGCCAAGGTCTAGCTAATTGTCATTGAACAAAGACCACTTTTCATATAGTATCACGCTTGCAGCATATGTAAAACATAAAGGTGCCTGTATCTCTAAACTTTACAATCAAACATGGGGTCTTTAAGAGAACAAAGTTGCTCGGGGGGATCAAAGCGATCTTGTGTCAAAGCATGAAGTTCATCGTGGCCATTCCGAGATTCACCCAAATGTCGCTACCAGGCAAACTGGAATCGGGTCGACCTCTTGAAAAAGTTTTTGGCTGGTAGCGACATTGGATGAATCTGGGAATGGCCACGATGAACTTCATACTTTGACACAAGATCGCTTTGACCCCGCCGAGCAACTTTGTTCTCTTAAAGACCCCATGTTTGATTGTAAAGTTTAGAGATACAGGCACCTTTATGTTTTACATATGCTCGCTATAAGAAGCGTGATGTTATATGAAAGGTGGCCTTTGTTAGCTGGACCTGATAGAGGCGGATATGCAGAGGCGTGTGTTTGTGTAACCCAGCCGATTTACAGGATTGGAAAGGGTCAACGCATGATACTCACATACTATTTATAGTAGACCATATACTGAGAGCTAACAGCCCTTTCCTCACAACCGGCACTGTTGCCCATTTTGTTACATGCGAGCAATACTCCTGCTCCAGGTATCCATTCCCATGTTTCAATTGTCTTAATGCAAGTTGATTTGGCTGAGAGCTACGCACAAAGAAAGAGTACATAAGCTGAGACGTTGAATACATGCTGTTGTATACGAACGGATGTTCATCTCGGACCAAGAAATTGATGATGGAAACATTGGGTTGGAGCGGACGCATCATTCACATGTAGTGGATCGGGCATCAGTGCTGATTGGGATGAAGTGGATGTTACATAGCGCGCAAGTTAACTACTCCCAGCAGTCAGCTGAAACAATCACAATGAACGCCTCGTCATTAAAAGTATTCAATGGAAACCTGTCGGTTTATTATAGCAACAAAAAGAAAAGCAAACGATGGGAATGGGTAACAATATGCAAGGGAAAAAAGATAAGTAGTATAAACGAAAGAGAGAGAAAGAGATAATACAAAGGATTGGGTATTGGGCTGCTGCAGCAATGATAGGATTACCAACAAGGAGGAATTACAGAGTATCGTTCTTTAACTTGTCGATGGGAAACATTTGATCCACCTTGGAGATCCAATCAATCATATCCGTTCTGGAGCTAGCCTGCAGGGTGTATGCATTGTTGTTGGTATAAAGGGCAAATACGTTGGGCCGCTAAGAAAAAAAGAGTCCCCCTAGATCAGTTTCTGCATCCACCATCTTCATCTTTGTAAATACCTCTATCATTTGTTCCAAAGCTCGATTGTAATCGATACGCACGGAAGACACGTTGATGACACCTTGCTCATCGGTTTCAGAATGATTTGAATAAATATAGATGTAGGGACGACGAACAACAAACCAACGCTTGATCCACTTGTCATGAACAGCGCTTTCTTGATACACAAGATATCCACGCTTAGATACATTATCACTACACAATACACATTTTAGTAAGCAATAGGATGGGGTTCATGTGCATGGCAACTTACGTTTGAGTGACAAGCTTGACCTCAGCCAGTAATTTGGAACTGCTTCGTGACTCATGTAGTGCTTCAAAGTCTGGCATCCCTGGAATAGGTGGATCTTGGCTAATAACAATCTTGTAGCATTGCCTCATTCATTAGACGTTCCATCCATCCATCCATCCATGATGATTACTTTTTTATCCTTACCTCTTTATCAGTGCCATATTTACGCTTCCATAAATCCAGGACTTTCTTGGCCAAAGATTGCTCAGTTTCAGAAAGGACATCGTCATCGCCCTTGTGATGATGACCGTTGACCCGTCCTGCTGCCGCTGATGACGATGACGATGATGCTTGTTCCTTGTCACGCGATAGCATAGTTTGCCTCAATGACAAAAATTGACGTGTAAACTCAACTTGCTCTTTGCGTCGAATACGTGCACAAATATGTTTGTAATCATTGACCAGAGATACACCACGAGGTCGCCATGATCCAAGAAATTCTTCTCCTCTGACATATTTGGATACGGTGTTGAGCCTCCATAGCTGGGAAAGACGTCGTGTCATGGGTGGGCGTAAATTCACTAGGAAGATGGCACTGCACTTTGGTAACTGTTTATCCGAGCCAAGTAATTTGCGTAGCCTTGAACGTCCTATAGCAGCATCTCGACCTTGAATTTGTACAGCAATGTCCATTGAAAATTGAATGGGCTTGGAACACTTTTCAGCTTCAATTTCCCACTTTAGGTGTAATAAGATGCGACTGTTGGACGACGTAATGCGATTGAGAAACAAACATTCATGCTGTGAACTATCCCATGCTCCTTGGGCCACCAATTGGCTGGTGCCATCATTGTTGTACACCACGTGTTGCTGTGATGATAAAAGCTTGATGGCTACATCGTCATGTGTAGGTGAATCAATGATGCGACCTTTGGGATCAAGTAATCGCACTCGGCCAATGGATGCCTTGACAACACGACTCCATTCAAATTGATGTCCTGATGTATGTGACAACACAATACATATACGCCGTTGCAGACCTTGTCGTAATGTAAATACACCTCGATCCAATGCATTTTGTGCCGTGACAGGAACCGGTAAATACTCGCCATTGGGAGCAAGCTCACATACTTGTACCCATGCCACCACATCATGTCGTTCAGCTGATAAGAGCTCTTCTTCAGGTCGTCGTTCCAAATTGGTGGCGTCATCATTATGCATGTTATGATTCTGATGGTGGTTGCCATAGTGATGGGAAGAAGAAGAAGAGGGTGATAAATTCGTGAATCGATTCGCTGCTAAAAGGTCGGCTAGTCGTGGCTTCTCACGTTGATCATCCCATCGCTCGTATTGTGACAAGACCCTTGTTTGCGCAAGACCATAGACTTCAAACGAAATCATGCCATGCAACATGACATCCATCACATTGTGTGTCACCACAATCGATAAGTTTTGGCTGTAATTGAGAGGAATGGGCCCATTTTCAAAGTCGCTAATAGGCTCGGTGGCGAATACCTTTTCTGCCGTTGAATGGGCTGAGATACCACCAAAGGACGACAACCGAAATTGTACATGCACCTCATTGTAATCAGCGTCAATCAATCCAGCCAATTCCAATAATTGCACCTCAAAAAGCATTTGCTGGCCCACATGAACCATAGTGTCATCATCACCTTCGCCACCATTTTCCAGTAATTCATCATCAGGTCGACTTTTGGGGATGGCCACCGAAAGTGCTTTGGGCTGAATCAATACACGAAGCTTTCCTTTGATTTGACCTGTGGATCGACAAATCACCTCCACATTGCTCTCGTAGGGTTGTCGATAGGCGAGATTACGAATAGCTGTTGCCGCGCTTCCAACAAATGTATAACGAGGACATGGATTCTCGAAAAAGGGATCCTCCCAATTAAAATGGCTGCGATACATGGGTCGATCAATAAAGTTGTATAGATTACGCATCTTGTGAAGCCTCAACTTGAGTCGTTCCAATGACCATACATAAATGACTTGGTGTTTGCGATCAATGACGCGTACCCCAATGCAAGGTTTTGGTGTTGATATCAAGGTCGTATCTTCATCCGTCTCGAATTGATGTAAAGCCGATGTTGTTTCCCAATAAGACATTGGATTGGAAAATTGGCCATCCTCTATGATCGCAAACTGGTACAAGACATCCTTGTTGAGTTCTCGAGATATAATGTTGGCTTCTTTGAGTAGGACGGCATTGGTCAACACCACTTCGGCCATGGTCACATGACGTAATTTCTTCCATCGAGCCACCACCTTATGAATAAGTGCCAATTGCTCCTCTGTATATCCAGTGGTGATTTGTTGTTGTGAAAATTGACGTGACATGCGACTTAGACGAGCTTCGTATCTTCGCTTTTGATCATGCAATTCCTTTTGCAATTTCTCTGTTTCTGCACGATACTTGTCATATCCATTGGTGACACATGTTGCATCCGTAAGCACGCTTTCTGAGCCATCGCCTACAACGGTCATGGCAGCTGAATCGCGTACACTCCTACTCCCACGCGTGGTAGATTCATCATCAGCAATAAGATCACCGATTTCGGACCTGCTTCCCGATCTTGATCGACGTGAGTTGCGTATACGAGTAATGTCGTCATAGAGCTTTTCCAAATCCTCATCCTTCATATCACCAAAATTGCGTTCGTTGGCATAATACTTTAGCACTGCTTCACGCCTTGCATAATTCCAATCAATAATCTCTGATCCAATCATGCTGCTGCTTTCAGTAGGAGACTCGGGTCGTTGTTCATCATCGTCGCCTGCCGTTGTAGTCGCTGATGGATTGCCATTACTGCTCATAGCATTCTCAACAGCCGTCTTGGCTAAACCTCGTTCACGACGCACCTCCTCAGGATTGTTGAATCGAAAAATGTGATAATCACCAAGAATAATACGATAACCACTTTTCAATCGACGGGGCTCTGAAATACGTACACCGTTCACCATGGTCACCGAATCACCATGTGGATGAATGGACACCACACCATTGTTATTCTCAAATGAGCAATGCTCGTTTAGGATGTTGGATCCCGAAAGGCGAATATCAGGCTGCTGCTCGCTGTCTTCTCTGCCGACTTTGGTAATGCCGAGTTTGAGCTGATACATGAGACATTCGGACATGAGCGGGTCTTCGTTGAGATTCACCAAATGAGGCATCTTTTTAGGTGCATACACGCCCACATTGTCTTTATGCACCGAAATGCCCAACTCTTCCAATGCCTTTTCTCGTTCCAAATGAATCGCTTTGGTCTTCTCCAATTTGTCCTCCCACGTCTCGTTTAGGTTGGCCAGCAACTTTTCTGAGCTCTGTAGCTGATCGATAATCTCCTGCTTGGTCATCTTCTTTTTCACACCTTGGCTATCCACCACAATTTCAAACTCGCTGCTGGTAGGTTTCATTTGAGCGGCAGGTTGTGTGGGTGGTGCTGGAACTGAATGCCGTTTCTTTGCGAGTTTGGTGCTGTTGCTTTTGTATACACTGTTGGCTGTAAGTTGCTCAACTTCCTCAGGTGCATAGGTGCGTAATCGATCACGTAGCATCTCCAATTCCTCCTTGAGCTCACGAATCATCTTTGCATTGGCATCTTCATTCACCACAGCCTTGTTCTTGATCTTTTTGGCTTGATCGGCATAACGCAATGTGCTGAGTGTTTCATCATAGTCGGCAGGTGAAATGGCAGCAATCATGGCCGTCTTGGAATTGCCACCCAAAGAATCTTTGAGAAGCCAAGTGAGAACCTATACATGCCTATAAGTATACTTGCTCTATCTCTTTCTCTGCCCATCTTTTTACATACCGAATCTCGATAAGGAATAAAGACATCCTTTGACTTTTTCTTTTTGCCTTCATTCAAGGATTGCTCTGCCAGACCTGCAATGACTTTGCCCAAGGTCGTAAGTGATCGATTGATATTGGCGCCTTCTTTGAGTCGAGCACCCGTTGCACCTGTGCTGTTGGCACGTTCACTTCCTGCCAAATCCACTAGACTATATGTAAGAAATGTCAGCTATCAAAAGGACCACGTGGATGATAACTTTCCCACACCCATCATTCTGTTACCTGATTCTAGCCACTTTTTCGGTATCAAGATTGGTTATCTCGTCGTGGCGTTTCTGTGTCAGGAACAAAGTAAACACAGCATGTGATCTTGAAGATGTTTCATTCATGTTGGTAGCAGCCACAGTTCTAGCCTGTATCAAACAAAGATCGTTAGCCATTGAAGTATGATTGCCATTCCCCCCCCCCCCAAATTTTATAGTAGACTTGCCTTGTTGCCATCATCCATGAGATTATTGATATCATTAAACGATTTGACTGCTGCACGTGAAAGATCTTCGACATAAGGACCCGTACTTGGATGTTCTCGCACCTTGAGATTGCCCTTGTTCTTTGGATTCAATAGATCTCGCACCTTTTCATTGTAGATCTCAATGTAGGTCACCTCCACACGATAGGTCAAGTTGGGATCGTCGTTGCGGTTGATACGTTCAAAGAGCTCTGAGCATGTGCGAGGAATGATACCATGATCTTCACCATAACCCATCTACGTGTATATAAAGTGAGTTTATCATTTGTATATGTGTGTGTGTGCCACAAGCAACCATACCATCGAATAAGACTTGCCGGAGCCGGTTTGACCATCTATAGTAGAACGGATACAAGTTACAAATGCGTCCCTTTTATCTCATTGTTCTCCCAACTTACAAGCAAAGATACAGCAATTATATCCATCAAAGGCATGATTGAGTAGCTCTTCGCCAAGATCGTTATACACTGTTTGCTGGTCGGCATAGTTGGGTGCATTCTTGTCGGCGGACCAATATGACTTGTCAAATGTGAAGGCCTTGATATCCTCAGAGTCCTTGCCGGTCTTACTATCGGGTGGTCGACTAAGCACCGTTTGGTCGCCTTCCATACGAATCAAACATGTCGCTCCTCGTGCCAATTCTATTGTTGTTGGTGTGTTTAAGTATTGGGTATGTGTGATACTCGTTCACGGACGCCACCACGTTACCTCTCGAGTTCAGGGGACGACACCGTACAACGACTTTGATATTTCCTCCACTCATGGCGATAATGGTTCAGTTGAAATGAAGGGGGGTGGATCCGCGTTTCTCTTGTTGATCAACTAAAGACGTGCTGTTACGATCAGTGGTGGGTTCGTGGACAAGAGGGAGAGAACGATAATACACTTGCCCTTTTGCCAGAAAAGGTGGGGTAGTAGTGGGCAAACGATGCGATTGCGAAAAAGAAAAGGTGTGAATGAAAGTAGTGTACAAGAAAGCGGGGAAGCGTTTGGATAGCACAGCTTAGTTGATCTGTTCTGTGTTTATGTGTGTGTGCGTGTGTGTGTGGTGATGTTGTTGTTGTAGTAATAGTAATAGTAGGTGTAGTAATAATAGTAGGATGAGATGTAACACACAACAAACGCGTCTAGATCTTCCTCTTTCTTTTCTTTTCTTTGTGCGTGCGAGTGCGTAGGTGTGAGATGGGGGAAAAGAAAAGTGGAAGAGAGAGGAAAAGGATGATGGATGTGGAAAGGGGGACCAGGTTGATGGGTTGTTATTCAAGCATATTCCAAATGTGTAGCTTCTGAGTTGGTTGGTGTGTGTTACCTTGCGTGATGATGGGCAAAAAGCTGCTGTTGCTGCATGTAGGCCGGTTGTCTATGATTGCCTAGCAACCAACCATAATAATCAAACCCCCTTCGCTACCAACCCCTTCCCCCCATTTTGCTGCTGTTCGTGTTTCCATGGATCTTTTCTCTTTTATGCAGCTTACATATATTAAAACACACATCATCCATTTGATACCATCTTTGATGCCAATGTCTTTTATGATTGTTACGGAATCGGAGATACCACGGATTACTTCCGATAAAAAGCGGATGACACAAGAAACTCATCTCAGGGCGGGGGGATTTGGCAAGACAACGAATACTCTGCAGCTGTGATGCATCCAAAAAAAGTGACATCCATCATGTTTAAAGTCATAAAGATCCACCTCGTGTTGTTGTTGCTGCTGTTGCTGCTGCATGTTAAGAGGTCTATATAGTGACGTTATAGATGGCACAACAACAAACCTTCCATCTAGCTATTACGAATACGCTTGTGTTCATATAAATAACGCATGACATGTACGGAAAAACTTGGGGTTTCGCTGATAGATCCCACAATGCACACGATAGATAAATGTCACTTTTGAGAGAGAGGCTGTGCGATCACGGGCAAAAACTATAAAGGGTGTTTTGAGATGCATGGGAATGAAATGGCTCCTGCTGCTGCTCCTGCTGCCGTCAATACAGATAAAGTTTGGCTTGCTTCCCTTTTCGAAACACATCTATCACACGCACCACCCACCACTACCACCACCCATCATAATAACCAATTATCAACAATACATCCCACACGATACATGTAAAAATAAGTTTATTCTTTTCCCTCTTTTCCCTTTTCTTTTCTTTCTCTTCTTTCATTCTCCTAAATACAATGACCGCTGATTCTTCTTTTCCTGATACCAAGGATGCATCATCATCGTCACGACAAAGAAGGGTATCAGAAAGCCCTGTCATACGCCGTCTTCGTGTCAAGTCATCTGAAGGTACTCCTCCTCCACCGGCTATCGACTTTTCGAACCTAAGGTTAGACAATGGCACCATTGTCAGTACAAAAGAGCGCGTCATTACAGGTGGGTTTGTTATTGGCCTTACTCAATGTCCACCCCATTGTCCATGCTCATTGTGACGTTGACTCTTTAATAGAAGTGCCTGCACCTGCTGTATGTGAACCGACCGACGAGCAATTCTGGAGTTCAGAGCGTCCAGGCTATCCCGACCTTGAGTTCTTGAAGAGACATCTTTATTGTGAAGGACGACTATCCGAGGAACAAGCCATTTACATTATCAACAAGGCAACTGACATTTTCAAACAAGAACCCAATTTGTTACATGTGGCGGCACCCATCACAGGTACACATACACATGCACATGTACATATACAAAGGATATCACTATAACACCCATTAATAGTGTGCGGAGATATCCATGGCCAATATTATGATCTTATGAAGCTGTTTGAGATTGGCGGTGATCCATCATGTACAAGGTACCTATTCTTGGGTGATTACGTGGATCGAGGCTACTTTTCTATCGAGGTAAAAAAAAAAGAGAGGGAAGGGAGGATGCTGCTGCCAATTACGGGAAAACGGGTTGTGACACCCCAATTTATAGTGCGTGCTTTATCTTTGGGCATTGAAAATGTGGTACCCCACATCGCTATTCCTATTACGTGGTAACCATGAATGCAGACATCTTACGGACTACTTTACGTTCAAAATTGAATGTGAGTCTTATATAATAAGAGGAATGGCTGATCAACTGACATGGTTACATAGGCGAGCACAAGTATAGTGAGAATGTTTATGATGCATGCATGGAATCTTTTTGTGCCCTCCCATTGGCAGCTGTCATGAACAAGCAGTTTTTATGTGTGCATGGTGGATTATCACCTGAACTGGTCACTTTGGATGATTTCAGCACCGTAAGTTATCATTGATTATTGTTGTTGGATGATGATAAGATGACTCATGACTAGCTGCTACTGCTATTGCTTAGATCAATCGATTCCGTGAACCACCCACGCAAGGAATGATGTGTGATTTGCTTTGGGCCGATCCTATTGATAACTTTGGTTCTGAAACGGGACGCGATCTTTTTGTGCATAACCATGTACGAGGATGTTCATACTTTTACACGTAAGCATTGGATAATGGAAACATGAGTCATGCTCATTTATCGTTTTTCAAGCTATGCAGCCACCTGTGCATTCCTGGAACGCAATGGTCTGTTATCGGTGATACGAGCCCATGAAGCTCAAGATGCAGGGTAAAAATAGAGAAAGGATGGGAGAGAGAGAAAAAACCACACCCCCAAAAGAGGAAGAGCTAATGGGGACAATAGATACCGAATGTATCGAAAAAACAAGACCACATCCTTTCCTGCCGTCATCACGATCTTTTCAGCACCCAACTACTTGGACATTTATAATAACAAGGCGGCTGTTCTCAAGTATGAAAACGACGTCATGAATATCCGGCAATTCAATTGTACACCCCATCCCTTTTGGCTGCCCAATTTCATGGATGTGTTTAAGTGGAGTCTTCCATTTGTGGGTGAAAAGAGTAAGCTTGTCCTTTTATACATGCATGGTTGTGTATACGTGTGTGCTCATACACTTTCTTAGTTACCGATATGATGATTGCTATTCTAAACATTTGCAGCCATGAAGAGCTCTCCAATGAAGAACACCGCAAGTCTTTGGATGGTCCATCTATTATATCCAACAACGAGGAAATCGATCAACGTCGCATTGTGATCAAGAACAAGATCATAGCTGTGGGCAAAATGTCACGTGTATTCTCCATTTTGCGTGAAAACTCGGAACAAGTCATGGAGCTTAAAGCTGTTTCGCCCACAGGAAAACTGCCTCTGGGTACATTAGCACTTGGCATGGAGGGCATCAAGTCGGGTACGTGTCTCGTAGGATTGTCATTATGCTTTTCTTGTTACTCATAATAGCTCTTGCATGATTGTTGTTGTTTTGTACATAATAGCCATCACGTCATTTGAGGAAGCAAAGCAATCGGATAGGGAGAATGAACGCTTCCCACCCTCTCGTGAAAGCAAAGAAGCCATGTTGAAAGAGGAGACAACCAACAAGATCAGAGATGCCGTTGAGGAGGAGGATACAGAAATGGTCAAGTTGGCGGATGCATTGGCTAGTGATCCAGACTTGTGCGATCATCAAAATCCTGAACAATCGAGTACATAGTCATCTCTTCCTTCCTATTAATACACATCAGCACCCTAATGTCTTTGTATACTTATCCAGATGTAGGATTGCGTAGTAGTAATAAATGTGTAGAAAATAGTGCCTTGTATAAAACATGAGTATAACGAGGTGGTAGTGAACGTGCATAATAGTAGTAGCAGTGTGTAGCTGGTTACATATACAACTTGGCGTATGTATATATATACAAAGCGCGTCTTGTAGTACGTATCGATCATCGGATGCAGGAGCCTAGAGCAACGTGGAGGGATGATTGCCGTAGAGATTGTGTGTCATTTCAAGTTACACAAAGAGGAGAGATCGGATCATAAATGGCAATGCGGGAAACAATCATCATCGTTCGTCGGCTTTAACGTCCCCCATCTTGTAGTTTGGTTGTTGTTACTGTCAAGCATTGGATCCGGGTGCAACATTAGATCAATATAAAACAAGGAGGGGTATTAATAGAAAACGGATAGTGTCAACAGGCCCAATTCCTGGTGCCACTCGTTGCCTGGAAAACAATGATCCATATATGGTGGTCAATCCTCAAATGGTCAGTGCCCGATAAATAACAAAAAGCAGCAAACATCCATCCATGTCCAAAGTGTTCTTTGTTCTCTCTTTTTCAAACTATGAGGTTGCTTTATAGTTTCTCATTGTTGCTATTCCTTGCCATTGTTCTTTTACAATACACGTCAACAACAACCGCATCACCTATACCGACAACGACTACCACTACTACTACAGCAACAAACAACATTAGCAAGCGTGGTCCTCAAGATGATGTTTCTGTAAAATGGAATCATCCCCATGGATGTCCATCATCCGATGATAAAGATAAACGCGATCTTGCTGCTCGAGGCGGTAGTAGTGATGACGAGGATGAGGATTGCCCAACAACAACAACATCATCATCATCCACGCATTCACCTACAGCAACAGCGACATCTTCTCCAGATCATGGCTACCCTCCATCCGATGATCCAAGTAAATTCATTAAAGAACGCTTTGTAGAAGAAAATTGTTGCTTACATACACAATCATTTGTAGAGGATATCTATGGTGCTGGTTATGTAACCCCACAAATGGGTGTGGCCGGTGCATTCTTGATCATCTTGGGTGTATACTTGATGATTTTTGGTTTCCGAGGTTTCCGACCCACTTTGGCAGTATCCGGTTTCCTCACCTTTGGTAAGATCCTGTTGGATTCTTCTTTTTCCTTTGTCTTTGCTCATCCTTGTTGTACATACAATAGGCCTCATCACGTGGGTGGGCATGACAAATAGTCAACCTCCTGAAGGATTTACCAATGATGCCATCACCATGTTAGCCGTACCTGCTGGTTTGGGTGTATTGGGTGCCATCCTGTACGCTCTTTTTTGGGATGTTACCATTTATCTCATTGGAGGTAAGTTGCTTTTTTTATTAGCTTGACAACATTTCTATAAAAGTAACTGATCCATGATTGCCAGGTATGGGTGGTCTCGCTTTTGGCTTGTTTGTTCTTTGTTGGCGTGAAGATCTTGTCATCACATCGGTAAGCTGTCAAAGAAAGCAAACAGCTGACACACACACATTGTTACTTATCATCATCCCTCTCCATTAGAACGTGCCACGTGCCTGTTTCCTTGTTGCCATTTCCTTGTTTGTGGCGGCTGTCACATTCTTTGTTGAACGCTACGTGATCCTGTTTGCTACCGCATTTACAGGTGCATTCAGCTTCATTGTCGGTGTTGATTTCTTGGCGCATACCAACTACATTGCTGGTCTCAAATCCATCTTGGATCAAAACAAGCTACACAGGGTCGAATATCATATTGAAACCAAGACCTATGTAATGATGGCAATGATCATTCTACTCTTTCTTATCTCGTTTGGTTGGCAATTCGTGTATAACAAAGGTCGCTCGTTTGGCGTCAACTCAGCTCCAGCTCCACCTGCAGGTGAAAAAGGTGGGGAAGGTGGTGGTGGAGGAGACCCACCTAGCGAAGGTGGAGAAGCTGGCAGCGGTGGTGGCAGCGAAAAGAAGGAAGAATAGTCCAATCCACAATGCAACTTTTACGATCATCATTAACCCTCTCCATTCACTACTTGTATCATTTGTTTCCCTTTCCATACGCATACTTCATCATGAAATAACAAAACCAAGTTGCATTTATATAATAATCCATTCTACGCGATTTGATCAAATGAGGTGATGATCTTGAATTCTTTGCTTTCAGGACCCAAAGGAGCATTACCAGGACGATCCGAAATGACAACTTGATAACCAGCTTCCTTAGCAGCTTGGATTTCTACAATAACAACCACTTAGTTGAATGGATCTCTAGATGCTGGGATTGTACCTTTAATGTTGTCACTGACGAACAAGATTCTTGCAGGTTCTTGATTGATCTTCTTTGCAATACGGGTATACGAGGATGCTTCCACCTTGAGACCAACCGATGTATCAAAGTAACCAGAAAAATACTGAATCATGGCGTGAGTATGATAAGCTTGTCTCATCCCTATCCTTCTTTCTTACCGGCATCAAGTCACCCTTGTCAGAATAGCCCACCAATAACTTTTGTGCAGGGACACTGCCCGAGGAATAAATACAAATCTTTTTGCCAGCATCACGCCATTGATTCAAACGAGGCACCACATCATCGTATACCCTTTTGAAACCATCATCATTAATATGATGTATCTCAAAGGGATGAAGAAAAGGGTCACTTACTCGCCTTTGAGCTCACCACTAGCATAGCCTTCCTTCCACATAAAACCCTGGAATGCCTTGAGTGCTCCAATCTTGCGGTCAGCTGCCATTTGCCATTCGATGTTTTGTTTGACAGCCTTCTTGATATCATCATCTCTAGATATAGATAAACCATCAGTTTATATACGTGCCTCTTGATTCATTCCATCCTTTACCCTTCCATGGGAATAACTACGGCCCCTGGCAACTTGTTTTCGACATCTTTGGCTGCCTGTCATAAACCTGCTTTTGAGCTCTCTCTTTTTCCTTGGCCCGTGCACACACACATAAACCTGTCAAGCCAAAACTTACTTGTTCACGCAACAGGGAAATGTATTGATTCAGATCTTGAGATCCCCAGGTACGTTCAAGGAACGCGTCAAGGCCATTGGTGACAAACGGAAACTAAGATACAAGCGATCCAGATACAGCGTCAAGTTGCTGGCACCAATGAGTTGCATCGTGTTTATCGTACCAAGGTGTTCTTGACAAAGGTAATGGGAGTAATGGTGCCTTCGATATCGAGAATGACCGTGTCGTAATCGCCCATGGTGTTAGATAGCTCGCAACAAAGAGGAAAAAGTGAAATTTGGTGTGTGTCTTTTTCTCTCCCGCCAACAAATGCGTACATACTACTGTGACAATGCACATCCACCCACACCACTGAGTTTGATCCTTCCCTCACCCCCCACATTAGCCATTGCAGATCAAATCCCTTATCATGCGTTGTAATCTTCACGCTGGTTATTAAAGCTCTATCGAATATCACAAGAATAGCAATCTTAAACAAGCAGTGCCTCCTTTTTGTGTAAAGAACAATCTTTCTTCCAGAATATAGAATGGCTTTATATTATACATCAATCACAAACTTCCCTCTTGTTGATCCTTTTGTGCGCGTCGTCGTTCTAAAGAGCAAGTTTAGTGCCATGGACACGGTGATTCAAGTTCTTTCCCCAAATTTAAATCCCCCACAGCTTTTACACTGAGGCCACTCAATTATCCCCCCCCCACACACACACCCATCCACCCAAAAACACACAACTCACCCATCATCATCATCACCGTCACGATAGATAATAGGCACACGTAAATAAAAAGAATGATCCTCACTCGCCAATGCCTGTCCGTAGAAGCACATGCTTCGTGACGAATACACTTGATAGCATCAAGGACTATGTCTCGTTAAAATACAATTACTATTATTCTTATGATACAACATCGTTTAAAGGAATAATGCCTATAGCATTATGATGACCACCCAATGTTGGAATGCGTATGTATCGTCACACCTTTGCTAGCAGACGTTTATTGAATAAGAACCTTGTTCCCAAAACAGCCATTGCCGATGCAATCGTCATAGCACCAGTAAACTGGATAGCTGCGGTCCATCCATAATGGATGTGTAGAGATCCCGCTATGGGTGCTCCACCCAAGTAGCCAAAGAGTGACATAAAGTATGCTACACCCACACCTTCTTGAATTCTATCAATACCCACGATCTCCGCGCTAATGACGGGCTGCATTCCACTAAAGACACCACCTGTCAGACCATAGAGAACGCAATAAAGTACAAAGATGTGAATGGTGATTGCATTTTGCCAAATCACAGACGTGAAAATCCCTGTGAAACCATCACCATGGATGAATGCATGAATTACGCTATTATAGTTTACAACGTACCAGAATGAGTGTGGCGATAAAAAGAACGTTGATGCGACCAATCGATTGATCACCCAGCCAACCGAAGATGATACGTGAAAGGCCATTCGCTGCTTCAATAATCGAAAGAAAAATGGATGCAAAAGCGGGATCAGCACCAAGTTCGGATGCATAGGTTTGTGCTAGCAGGAAAGGTGTTGCATATGCAAACGTCACCAAGAATGAATGCAAGAGATAAAAGTTGTATTCCCATGTAAACATGGCTTGATCCAATGATAGGATACGTTGCCACCACTTAGATTGTCGCTTTTCTCCCCTCAATGATGGTGGTGATGGTTTTGAATATCGTGGCCGGATCAAGGCCACACTCAAACAAGAAATGGCGAAACCAATAGCAGCAAGTACACGTAGCGCGTTGCGATATCCCAAACTTGTAATCAATGCTTGTGTTATGGGTGAGAACACCATGGGACCCATACATCCGCCCATACTTGCAAGGCACGAGGAAAGAGCTCTCCGTTTTTCGAACCATTGTGAGGGTAATGTTGAGGAAGCGGTATAACAAAAACCTGTGCCAACGCCAAACAGAACACCCTGTAATAAGGTTACTTGCCATATCTCAGTAGCAAAGCTGGCAAGGATATGACTGAGGGGACAACAAATGACAGCACCTAGAAAGATGGTGCCACGGTAATGAAGTCGCTGGATAATAGGTGTGCCAACCAAACCAAGAGCATACATGAGTGCACTCATAGATGTCCCTACTAAGGCAACATGTGCTTCATCTGTTTGCTCAGCATACACCTCCAGGTATCTTTGCATATACACCTTATAAGTCATTGTCACATACCAACTTCATTATTGTATTCACTTACAGGACCTGAAAAACACCCCAGCTAGATACAATGCCTATCGTATAAAAGTTGAGCATGAATGTCGCAAGCACCGTGAGCCATCCCGGGTTCTTCAAGCTTTCAGTATAGTACTCTTGCACATCGAGGTGCTTGATGCCATTCTCATCGCCACCAGTTCTCAATGACGTGTGGTCAGGTATATGCTCTACCATGTTTTCTTGTATACTATGCTTGTGGTTATAGTTATGGTTGATTTTATGGTCGTCGCGTGTCGGCAATACTAACGAATCAGATTTGGGTGCAGTGCCATCGTACTGTTCTTTTACATCGGAAGAAAATCTACTTGAGATTATATCCCTAGTACTGCTGGTGGCGCCATTATTGGGTAGCGTTTGGTTTGGTGAGCGCATCACGATAAAAATGGGTTTTACGTATACTTGAGGAAAAAGAAATCATAAACATCAGGATTAAAGGCAAGCGATCCTTTTATTATTCCTGTTGGCGTAGCAATACATGCATAAACATTTCCGCCCCTTTGTCATGATAATCACAATTCCTCTTTGTACCCGTTTACTGAATCTAATAACGACTACTACTACATTGGTAGGAAATACGTAGGAGACAAGTACTAGTATCACCCTTAATGTCAACGCGTCAGCAATAAATCATTATGCACGTGGACAACGGCAATTGCCTTGCGCGACAAAGACAACCACAGGATGTGACATTCGAAGATGAAGCCAAGTATAGCATCAGAGGAGAGTTTCATGGCACAGTGTTTTGTATTTCAGCAAGGAGATGCATGTAATCCGCCAAGTACGCCACGGAATGAATGCAGCAAGCATGGTGCTAACGCGAACGGTCGCAACTAGTTGTCTAGTCATACCTAAGTTAATGCTGCACCAAGGATACTTCACATGTACGGCTGCATACAGCGTTTATGTGCCTGCATGATACTCAGAACGAACGCTCCGGCAGTAAATCAAGAAATGTAATGGGACTTTCTAATAAAGAGATGTAGCAAGAGATGGAAGGGCTCCAAAAATATGCATAAGAAATCTTTATGAAAATCACCTTGTAAAGCTAGATAACCTCTAGAATTGTTTTAACGTCTGCCAGCCGATGATTGCTTGCGTACATCAACGTCCTATGCTATTTCGATCCTAACTCCGGGAAACGTAATCTTCTACCATGCTTGTTTAACCCCACAAGAGCCATCCGAATCAATCTAAGTATGTAGAGAAATGACTTATCAGGCCGTCTGGTATAAGGGAAACGAGACCCAAGCGCTTTATAAAAGGTGAGTGTTAAGCGGCCAACACAGGCCGAGAGAATGATCCATCATAGCAAGCATGTAAGAAGTAATAATTGGGGTGATATATGGGTAACAAAGGATCAGTGATTGGTATGCGACGTTGAAAGAACCACTACTCTTTGCCTGGTATTGTTGATGGATTGACAGCTAGTGATACAAGGTCAGCCATTAGGCCCAATAGAAGCATCCAAGCACCGTATGGCGGACCATTGACCAAGGTTGGTAGCACAACACGGCATAAACACTGCTTGGATGTGAATAGATCAGGGGTAGTACGATGTTGAATCCAATTTGCATTCAATGAATAATGGTAGTGCGGATGTTTGTCAAGTAAATAAAAAAAGCAATAGCATTACAAATTAAATAAGATGCGGGTGAATTTCATAGTGTGAATAGGGTAATTGTGTCATTGTATTCTACTAGCTTGCTGCGGTCCTAAACATCCTTCATCCATGATTGCAAAATTGCTGCTGCATGCCTTGATTTGAGTGTTCCAATATCTTTCATAGTTGTAAAACACCTCCCGTCAAAGATATAGATCTCTTTGCCAATGTCATCCGATCCATCATCATCATTAGCAGTATCCACGTGATATGATCCATCGTTCCTGCTGACAACGCGCCAAGTAACCAAAGCAACATTCCAGGGTTTCTCATCACTGAGCTTGATTGTATCCATCCATCCATAGCTGTCACATTGGTTGAAACGAGCCATGTGGTCGCTGTTGATATGCTTCCTTGATGTAACTCTTTCTTGATCATTTTCCATCGCAGCTCAACCAGGTGAAGATCGCTTGTATTGCAGCGTACTCGATAGTTGATATGGCATCATCCACTGGAGTTCGTATAGTTGCTACACGTAAATAAAAATCTGCTGTCCACGTAGCAAAGGCTGTAACGCAAGTCGCTGCAAGTAACTTGAGACAATGGAGTAAAGACCTTGCTGATAGCAGCTGCTGGAATGAATGCTGTTACGATCGGTTGTGGCAGAGGAGTGTGTAAGAGCGTGCATTGTATCAAGAGACTCGTGTGTTGTAGAAGAGTGACATGAAGACTGTGTACACGACATGGACTCGCCATTCAGTCAAAGACAATCGGATCAAGAGAGTTGTAGGATTGGCATGGTGGGTTGAAGCAGGACGATCGTTCTCATGGTGGTAATTGTACTTGAATGGGGCAACAGTTGCGAATGGGAAGAAGAGACAATAAGCGGGGAGTGGACGCAGTGAAAATCAAATGAGTTCAAATGATGTGGAATCATGTTTCTTGAACGTTTTTCAATCAAATCCCCTCGGATCATGAAAGTTAAATGATGGGCATGCTGGGCTGGAGCAGGACAATCGTTCGTATGCATTGGATTGGACAACAAAGGTGAATGGAAGGAATGGGCTATTAGCCGGCAGTTTACAAATAACTTTTGCAAAATGATTCTTCTGATATTGGATGATGTTTTGTGTTTGAGTGTTTTTCAGTCAAATCCCCTCGGATCAAGAAAGTTGAAGGATGGAAGTGTTGGGCTGGTGCAGGACAATCGTTTACATGCATTGGGTTGGGCAACAGTGGCGAACGGGAGGAATGGGCTATTAGCCGACGTATCATTCATGCATTGTGCCTGAAGTCCTGACTTTTTTAACTCAGCTACACAAACACGCCCTTCTGCATGTTTTGGCTCTATCAGCGTCCACCTACTTGACATTGAACAAAGGCCACTTTCCATATAGCATCATGCTTACATCAGAAGTAAAGAATAAAGGCGCATGTAACACAAAACGTTACAATCAAACGTGGGGGTCTTTATTAGAACTTGTTTGTTCGGGATAGTGGCTGAAAAAAGAACCATGTTGTAAAAGTTTCAGGGCCGAGGTGGGCAAACCCCAAGTTTCGCCACGTCACCACCAGCCAAATTGAATCGTATGGATCCCTTGAGGTTTTTTTTCTTTCGCGTGAAATTCTTTGCGTAACTTGTAGAGCATGTACGCGCTGTCCTCGTTTGAAACGAGTTGTAGTGAGAAAGTTGTTGTTATGCAAGTCGTTGTCAAGGAGGTTTTTTGTGGAAAACGGTGCGCCATGCCTCGTTTCTTCCATTCACTTTCCAAACTTTACATTGTCCCCAACACTTTTGCTTCGCCCATTGCAGCTAGATATTCCTATCAAAATGCGAAAAAACTAGTTTCGGTCCCTCAGGGACTTTGTTCACAAACTTGGCTGCGAGCAACCTTGATGGGCTAGGGGGCTATCCTGCCACGACCAAATCCACTCGTTTTCCAGCCTTCAGATTTCTATTTCCTTTTTAATGCAACTCCACCACCTTTATCATCATAAACCCAGAATCCAAGTGATCCAAATGCTGCATACATATATGCGTTGATAATACAAAGGAGTAAAATGGGAAGAAAACTGGAAATTGAACATACGACTATGTACAAGAAGATCACCGAAGGCAACTAAAGCACGTGTTTTTATCCATATCCATTATCAAGAAACGTCCAAGTTACAAATCAGCTGAAGCTTTGGATCTGTAATTCTCGTTACCATTCAACGTACATTAGCGGCATAATACGAAGCTGCCACTTACTCACTTTCTGGTTTGGATACGTACAGCAGCAGCCAAGGGTGAAGATCACGTGTTTGATTTTGCAAGACGTTGACATGAACGAGAATGAATGATCCTTTGATGATAGTAGACAGCCATGGAAGATCATCTTGTTACTGTGTTGGCTTTCAAGGATAAAGAATGCCATTCCAATGCACGGACAAAGGGGGGACACAAAGTTCAGGGTGCATTGTTACACATGTGTGCACACATGGTCTGGGCGCAGAAAGCAAAAAGACAATGGGCTGTTGAGGAGTGGAAAAAAAAAGTCAGCAGCTGCTAAAACGATAATGGGGCCCATCCTTTTATTGCTGCTTTCTTGTTTCGTACCTTCTTTGGTGTAAAAAAGAACGCCCACACACAACTCTTGCTACAATGAGAGAAATCATTCATATTCAAGCAGGTAAGCAATCGACTTGGCAGTCTCTCAACGTGTCTCATTTCTTTTTTCCTGGTCATGCACAGGCCAATGTGGCAATCAGGTATACTTGGTGGTGGTGTTTCGCTTTTTGTGTGTGTGTATGTGGCGAGCTAATACACCCTCTTTAGATTGGACAAAAGTTCTGGGAGACTATCAGTGCTGAACATGGCTTGGACCCCAACGGCAACTATGTTGGGGATAATGATTTGCAGTTGGAGCGTATCAATGTGTTTTACAATGAAGGGTATCAAGGCAAATATGTGCCAAGGTAATGAATGGTGGTGAGTGGCTACATACATACAGCCATGCTGAATGAATGAATGATATCATCATAGATCCGTGTTGGTTGATTTGGAGCCTGCAACCATGGATGCGATTCGTAACAGCACTTATGGTCGACTTTTCCGCCCAGACAACTTTATTCATTCTCATTCGGGTGCCGGCAATTCATGGGCCAAAGGATTCTATACAGAAGGAGCTGAACTCGTGGAGACCGTGATGGATGTCGTTCGCAAAGAAGCTGAAAGTACCGATTGCTTACAAGGTTTCCAGTTGGCTCATTCGTTGGGTGGTGGCACTGGTTCCGGTCTGGGATCCTTGTTATTGTCCAAGATTCGTGAAGAATACCCTGATCGTATCCTTAGCACTTACTCGGTGGTGCCCTCTCCCAAGGTCTCCGATACCGTGGTGGAGCCCTACAATGCCGTACTCTCTGTACACCAGCTCGTGGAAAATTGTGACGCCACCTTTTGCATTGATAACGAAGCTCTCTATGATATTTGTTTCCGCACACTCAAGCTACCAAGCCCTGGTTACGCTGATCTCAATCAACTTGTATCGGCTGTCATGTCCGGTGTCTCGACTTCGCTACGTTTCCCTGGTCAACTCAACTCTGATTTGCGTAAATTGTGTGTCAATATGGGTAAGTTAAAAATCATCATCATGATCCTATGGAGGTAGTAGTGTTGTTGATGCTAATAATGGTTATTTATATATAGTCCCCTTCCCACGTCTCCACTTTTTCATGGTGGGCGTTGCACCATTGACTGCTTTTGCATCGCAACAATATCGCAATCTCAGCGTAACGGAACTCACAGGGCAAATGTTTGATGCACGCAACATGATGGCTGCTGCTGATCCACGTCATGGCCGTTACTTGACAGTGGCCACCATTTTCCGAGGGCGTTTGTCTACCAAGGAAGTGGAGAATCAAATGTTGTCAGTCCAACAAAAGAACTCGGCTTACTTTGTTGAATGGATTCCCAACAGCGTAAAGTCATCTCTCTGTGACATTCCTCCTGTGGGTCTTAAGATGTCGGGTACTTTTATTGGTAACAGCACGGCTATCCAGGAACTCTTCCGCCGCGTCAATGAACAATTCACTGCCATGTTTCGTCGCAAAGCTTTCTTGCATTGGTACACAAGTGAAGGCATGGATGAAATGGAATTCACTGAAGCCGAGTCCAACATGAATGATCTTGTCTCCGAATACCAACAATATCAAGAAGCTACCATTGACGAGGACTTTGAAGAGGAATATGAGGAAGAAGTGGAAGCACCCATGGAAGAATAATAGTAGTGTTATCTATGATTTATTTGAAAAGAAGAAGAAGGAAATACCATCATCACATCATCTAATAAAAAAAGTCTCTATATAGCGTTGTTCAATTTCATCTACAGCACTCACTCAATTCCCCTCCCTCTTCTCTTTTTTTGACTTACTATGCAGTCGGCTTCACTGGATAACGATCTCTTTGAAACTCGTGACGATGACAACGATCCTCTCATTGACTCGGTCTCACGTACAGCACCACAACCTGACAACACCAGCTCTTCACCTTCAACCACATCGCAGTCTGTAAGGTCGCTTACATTGTCACCTGAAGATGAGCGTCGTATTCGTACAAGCACCAGTAGCAGCAACAACAGCCCATCAGTACAACGTCGAGTCAATGACAATAGTGCAGCAGCTTTACTTGTTCAACAACTTACGAGTAGCACTGCGTTTTATGATATCCCCATGGTAGGTAGTGTTGTGCTCTTGGTCTTAAAAGAAGCACGTGCTGCTGTATTAACGCATGATAATAGAACGATCCGTTTTCCGAACTCGTCGAACGCTATATCCCACCTGATCAACGTCCACAACGTGAAATGTATCCAGCTGAAGAAGACCAAGTACCTAACATGGTGGTATGTTAAAAAAGTGAAGCGAATGACGCCAAGTGATACTAAAAGAAGGTATCCATGTAGATGAGCAACATGTGGCGGTCCGTGGCGCGATTTGCTAGGCAACAATTGGTAGTCAACAAAACCATGGATATTGAACGCATCTTACAATTATGGTATCTTCGGTTACTTGCTCTATGCAAATTGGGTCTTTATCAATTGGCATCGGCTGAGCTTGACAAGCTGGGTGATCTCAATCGTCCCGAGTTGACATATGAATTTCATGGTATGGATGGGTCGTCAGGAAGCTTGGTTCCTTTTGAATTGTTCATTTTATGGGCGCGTTTACCTGCTTGGCTTAAGCATCCTTTGATTTCTCTTGAACGATTGACCATGCTTGCTGTTCAATGCAAAAAGGTATCCTGTATCCACATGATGTACCTAGACAGAAATGGCTAACCCATTCTCTTTATTAGAAAGGGTGGAAGCAACGGCAGGTGCAAGTCTATCTCGTATTGGCCACCCAATTCATAGAAATCAATGATTATGCAAGTGCAGCCTCTACCATGGACATGGTGCGAAAACATTTCGATGCAGAAAACAATGTTGATATTCTCTCAGCCTTGGGTCGACTCTATTTACAGGTAATGCGCTCCCTCGTTTTCTCTATCTGCACGGCTTGTATTCATGATCATGGCTATAGCTCGGTGATGTGGAAAGAGCAGAGAAAATGTATTCGCAAATCGAGCAACGACAAGAAAAGACGCCTGCGATTGAAGAGATGATCAAAGTCAATAGGTAAGAAGAAGGAGGAGAACACATTTTATGGGGGAATCATCATCCTGATGATATTGCTATAGGGCATTCTTGTGCATCGCCAAAGGAGAATGGTCTCAAGCAGCAGAGATATTACAAGCGGTGTTGCAAGCGAATAAGGATAACCTTTTGGCAATGAACAATCTCGCCGTTTGCCAAGTATACCTCGGTCAGCTAGGATCGGCACTCGATTTACTTTCCATCATGACCACTGACAACCCCACATCCGCTGGTACTTGTGCCACAGCATTGATGAATATATGCACCCTATTTGAACTACGATACGACTCGGCCACGGAGAAGAAGGTGGAGCTCATGAAGCAAGTCTCACGATGGGTAGGCGACTCTTTCCAAGTAGATTGTTTGAAATTACAATAAAATCATGCGTATGTGAAAGTGTATGTTCTATTAGTCTTTTTACTGTAATGATGTACACACAAGCAATACATAGTCTAAGCTATTGATCCATAAGCTGTATTGTTGAGCCCTCGGCACTTTACAAGGAATTCATTGGTACAATCTCTAAACCGCTTGATCGACCGTGTGCTATTACACAATTTGAATAGATTAGACTTGACATGTATTTGAAATGACTCTTTTTCCATACCCAATGATGCCTTTAAGAAACTCTTCCTTGTCCTTTGGTTGTACTAATGCTGACGGAAATCCATCCTACATGCTCAAGATGAATAAAGCACCCCTTAAAATCATCATCATCCTGTCACTTACATGGGCTAGCAACGTTTGTAACCAGTGCCGAGAAGCTTCCACGTAACGACCCATCAATTTATAGAGAACATCCACCAAAGGTCTCGAAAAAGACCTAGGGACTTTACCTCCAATTCCCTGATAAAAAAGTGTTATTATTCATCTTGTGAAGTAAGCATGGGCCGAATACTTACAGTAAGTAACTGTTCCATGATTTGCATGCCCCAAGTCATCACCAAGGATTGTACAAATTCTGCCAATTGTGACCCTTCCTCGTACTCCCGACCAAAGAAATCAGCCTAGTTGTCGTAGTAGTATACCCTATATGAACGATTCATCCTTGATCACCCCCCTCACGTTATTGTAGCCCAGCTTACCATAAAATTAAGAGCTGCCTTGAGAGCAAGTCGTTCTTGAAGGCACATGCCGGCAATAGCAAATTGTAAAATGGCGTTGATCATATCCTGAGGCAAATGGAAAAAGACCATGGGACAACGTCGTACCGTCTGTATAACCCAAAAAGATCAGCCAATGCCGCTCCTCGCATAGAATGATACTTTACCGCTGATAACATGTCGAAATAACTGTCAACCACGTCTGGATAATGCTCCATATCTGGATGAGACAAGAAGATGAGTAATTCAATCCATTGAATAGGGAGGAGTGAATGATTGACTACCTTCACTTTTGTGGATAAAGCTCAACGTTTTCTGTGTCAAGACACCTGCCAAGTCGCGTAAACGGGCATGATTCATTTCAGCACCTCCATAAACTGTCATGACCAAAGCAGCTGTATGTAGCCAACATGCAAAGGGTGTGGCATTGTAGCATGTATTGAGCATATCAATCAGGTCGTCAAAGCGTAGCGTGAGGAGTGGGCTTGTAGCTCGTATGCCACATTCAACAAAGTTGGAGAGAGCCTATTCATCCACACACCATGAGCACATGGGATCTACCAAAACACCAACAACACTTGCCTTCATGACTTGTTCATCTTGTTGCCAAGAGGTAACTATTTGTTGTACCGAAGTATGGATCGCTTGTGTCACTTCAGAGAATCCTTCCACGTTGGCATACATGGCTACAAGCTGGCCATTGGCAAACATGTCATAGGTGGAATTCCTTACAGCGATGGATTGGTAGTCATCCGGTGATTGGATACCACGGCAACAAGCGGACAGGTACTTGATTTGGATAAGCGTTGCATCACGTGCAGCCACAGGATCCTGCTGTGTAACACTCAGAGCTTTACTCACGCCTTGCAATATATCCCCTGTCAGTGCCTGTATGAAAGAAAATGAGCGATCTCTTACATTTTGATAGAAACAACCCTTACCATTAAAGGTGCCATAGCATTCTCGGGAGGTAGTACTTGGATCACATCAGCCACCGATTCTACCACTTTTTGCATGATATTGGGCTAATAAAAAACATGTGAATGAGTGGATGAGTGGGTGAGAGCAATCACTTACCTCGATCATGGAGCTAGCCATGGAGCTGTATACATGCATCAGACTATTGAGCTCCTCCGTCAATGAATCACGACACGTGTCACAGATATCAGAAAAGGCCGATGCAGCTGATGGTGAAAGTTTTGGTATGCTGAGGCATGGTACAATGTAATTCATGACAGCGGGGAGATATTGTGGATGACCTTTGAGCCATTCGGCAAGTGCACCTATATACGCTGTCAGCCATCCTTCCAAATAAAAGAATTACTTCTCTTACCAATGGTAAGTAATGTCGTATTCTGAAGCCGGATATCAGCATCTTCAGGAAATCGTTCGAGAATTTCGGGACCGAAAAAGCGCCGTATGTGGGTAGCTTCATCTGTAGGCACCTCTTCCGAAATACTCTTTAAACAAAACAAGGTCGCTTCCAATTCCTATTCTTTTCCCATGAGTCTACAGCAGTACTTGCACCACACACCCCATACCATGGTTGTCCATTTACCTGCCCCAATGAGGATGCTGATCCCCAACGATTCAATAGGCTACTTGCATCTTGCATGATAATATCCAGCATTTCATCTCGAAGCACAAAGTACGGGTTGATCAATGTGTCTGCCAAATCACGACGATAGATCCTGAATTTGTCCTTGATATCTATAATGTGCATGTTATGAATCATGATCATGCATTGCGATTTTCTTGTTCTTACCTTTTGGCCAAGATGTCCATGTTGCATCATCAGGGAATGTAGATTGGCGTTTGAGGACCACCACTAATTGTCGATACACCATCATGGCGGTCTCTCCACATTGTTGTAGCCAGGCTTGTTGTGCGGGATCATTATCATGGGCTGCTGTCGTCGTCGTTGTCGCATCATCCACTCCATTAGTCACAATGGCTACGGGTTGTCGAATAGGCACGATGCCATTGTCAAACAAGGTCTCTTGCAACATGAACCAGAAATTCAAGGGAATATCACTGACTTCTTGATCGACACAAAAAGTACCAGGGAAACCAGTCAATTGCATGATCATATCCAAAAGCATTCGAATACTGGGATCGGCTAATTGTTCTGCAACATGGTCGATATACGTCTCCCCAAATCCAGTCAACAATTTCGCTATGGATGCGCCATCCTCGTCATTCTCATCTATGTCCATGGTGTAAACAAATGACCTCAATGCATATATATAGAAAGACCGTACCTGTAATGCATTCGGCAAACTTGGCTCGCATGCCATTGGAGGTGAAGCATTGTAAAAGCGCATCGCGAAACGACAAGTATTTTCCATAGGAGGGTTGTTGCATTGCTTCCAATAAAACATCAGCACTTGATTGAAAAAGTTCTTCTTGGTCAAGGAGTGTCATGCATTGCTGTAACAAAGGGGATGCTTCTCTATTCGTGATGGTTAGCTTTTCCACCTTTTGCTTCAAATGGAAATGGATGGATGGATGTGCTTACTCGAGTGAAACACCGTATTGGATCCAACTTTGCAATGCTCGAAGTGTCTTTTGTTGTAGTGAAATATCGGTATCATTGAGAACAGTGGCCAGGGTGGAAAGAACAATGGATGTGCTATTCTTGAGTTCTTGTGCGATTTGGGGTCTAATTTGTTTTTTGAATGAGGTTGGTGGTGTAAGGTGCTTGCTCGTATACTTACTTTCTGCTACTAATCAACTCTGTGCTTGCCACTTCTTCTGGGACAAGGGTCAAGAACTCAAGGATGGTGGTGGTCACACTTTGAGAAGGAGCGCCCATACTTGAAGCACCGGCATGAATTGCATTTACTGTATCAGGTATAAAGTCTTGCCAACGAGTCGGTACAGTGTGGAAAGCATAGGTGATAAGCTATCCCATTGTGTGTATGTGTCAATAAGAACCATCACCATCACCATCATTAATGATTACTTACAGCAAGACACAGCTTGGTTGTAATGAAGAGCGGACCTGTGCATGATCGTATAATCCACGTCAAAAGTTCATTCCTTAACCAGTCGATACGATCCTCGGGTAACGTGTTCCTATACACGCATATCATTCAATGAGCCTTTCACTTATCACGTATATGTGTCCATATAGGTCCATACCAGTCGCGTGCTATCTTGACCTGGAAAGTGTGCGCACCAAAGAATCGGCATTGATCTGACTAAAGCTGTGGTATGAGTTATGTGTGTGTGTGTGTGTGTGTTTCCCATCGCTGCATGGTGTGGCTCACCGGTGAAGACAAGAGTTGCGATGCGATTTCCCATGCTTGCTGTTGTCGTTGTACTGCTTGAAGCTGTTCTTGAATCTCTTTGGCAACGGTTGGATTCGCGGCGCTGTACAAGCCCTCCACAAGCTACATGGGGCCTAGTCAATATACACTAGCTCTTTTGTATAATGCATAGCGTAATAAAAGAACCTTTTGAGCATGAGTGGCTGTTAATTGTTCCATTGAAGACAAAAGTGGTGGAGAAGCGTGCGATCCAAGAAAGAGACTCATATATGTATACTACTAGGAAGCTTTTCCCGACAGATTTGAACTGCGCGTTACTCACGGTTTGGCCACCAACATTTTCCAGACCTTGGATAATTCATGCAATCATTTTAATCCGTGGAGTCCCCGTTTCTCATCACCTTGTTGTGCATGATGAATTCCCATATACACATCATGTTTACTAAGCATCCGGGCGTACGTTGTTCCTACAATAAAGAATACCTACAGCCATTTTTCATGGCTGATTGTTGACATCCCTCCTCCCATGTGATATCATCATGCTTCAATCATTACGTGATAGCAGAGATCGTATCCAAACACTCAAGCATACATGCTATGTAACCATTTTTTTATATCGAGATAATCGATATGTCTAATTAAAGACCTCACGTATTGCTTGAATCCGGTTCTATGTAGTGCCTATTGTATTATATAATGATCCTTCATACCCAGACCTTTTGGACGTAGTATTTGTTCGCATGTTGTCATTACCATCCGCTGGATGGTGTTTACTCTTTTAATTCCAAACATGTAAGTCTCTTTTTATAATATACGTGGATGATGATGATGATGTTCCAAGCTAGCTAGATCACCAAAGCGCATCAATTTACATAGTCATCACGTGATTGTGTATCATTCATGATCATCCCAAAGTGTAAACTGGTACCATAGTTTTCACCACCCAACTACAAAGTTGCCTCGCTTATAATTTTAATGGCTTTGAAAGCGGTGATTGCTCATGCTAGTAAAAAGGATCACTATGTACATAGTAGATTTTGAGCATATAATGAGCAATGGATATTGAAAGACAATGATCCATATAATTGTATACTGATAGACACACACGAGGTTTACGCATTGATTATGGCTACGTAATGTATAAAGAAATAGAGTTTTAAGTAGCTAACCGAGCTATCTATTAAAAGTGTCATTGTTCTAATGACAATGGGGAAACAGCCCCAGCAGCAGGAGCAGCTGGCGGGGTGCGTATGCATGAAACTCAGAATTTGGGTGGGGGAGGAGGACTCGTAACGCCGAGAAGCAACGCCAAGCATTTCCCTTTTTCCTCTTTCTTTATCTTAAAACATCATGGTATCCTTGTGGTGGGGACAAAGCGCACTTGAAGAACTCATTGGTACATTATCCAACCCATTCCATTGTCCACATGGCCACTCACACGCATTACTGTTACTGCTCATTAGAGAAGGCAACTTCGGAGTTGCTCCCTGCTGGTCAAGAAGATCTCGTTCTACACCTCGAAATTAGCGACCAAATTCGAAGCAAAAAGGTCAATGCAAAGGATGCGATGCGTTCTCTCAAGAGACGCTTGGAGCACAAGAACCCCAATGTTCAACTTTCTACTCTATCGGTAAGGAAGAAAGAGAGTGTGTTTATTTTGTGGTCTATTGTGCTTATGCTATTGTGTGTGTGTTCTATGGTAGCTTATTGATACATGCGTCAAGAATGGAGGCGACCAATTTGTACGAGAAGTGGCTAGTCGAGAATTCATGGATCAACTGGCATCGATGATTCGTTCACCGGTAAATGGAAATGGGTTTTATGGGGGATGTGATTGAGAGAGATTGGTTTGCTGACACGCATTCTCCTTGAAAAGACGGGGTGCAATCCTGACGTCAAGAACAAGATCCTGGGTATCATTCAGACATGGCATTTGGCTTCCAGAAACAATCCATCCTTGGGATACATCAGTGATACCTATCGATTACTTCAAGCTGAAGGCCATGTTTTTCCTCCTGTGGGTCAGGCGGTGGATTCCATTCTGTTCGAGACTGCTGCGGTAATGTTGGATCTTGCAAAGGAACGTGTGAGAAGAAAAAAGGGCTGACATGGTATCATGTAGCCACCCGAATGGACCGATTCAGATGTATGTGAACGTTGCCGAACTGCTTTCACTATGACAAATAGAAAGGTATGGATGGATCTATCATGGTTGGATACAATGGGATTAATATAGATGTGTGTGTGTCTTTATTTGAAAATAGCATCATTGTCGCCAATGTGGCAAGACATTCTGTCAAGATTGTTCAGCAAAGAACATGCCTTTACCCCATATTGGCATTGATGAAGAGGTCCGCGTGTGCGATGGATGCTACATTAAGCTGAAGCTTGCCAAGGTGGCCAAGAAGGATGCACTTCCACCACTTCCAGGACTACGCCCTGCCACATCACAACAACCTGCACCACCACAAAGTTCGAGTCGACAAGTCAGCGGAGATGCACAAGATGAGACATTTGATGAAGATATGAAGAAGGCTATTGAAATGTCATTGAAAGAGGCTGAGCAATACAAGTCGGGCTATGGTGCCGGGTACACGCCTTCTCAGCCATCCCAACCAACGAGTACCAACCCTCCAACGACAACACAGGTAACTATATCATTGCTATTCAAGGAGAAGGAAGAGGCTAAAGCGTGATTTTTATATAGGCTGCATCGACGAATGAAGAGGAGGATGATCCTGATCTTGCTGCTGCTATAGCTGCGTCATTGAGAGATATGCATGTGTCATCACCATCTTATGCCCCCAGCAATGCATGGCAAGAACAACAGCAACAACAACAACAACAATACCAATCGTACAATAGCGATGAAATCTCGAGAACAGAAATGGAAAACATTGAGTTATTCTCAACATTGATCGCACGAATTCATGCACGAGGAGGCAACATTTCAAACGATCCACAAATCACCAAACTTTATACCCAGATTGGCGCTCTTCAACCCAAGTTGGTAAAGACAATGCAGGATGTTATCGAGAAACACAGTAAGTAGTGGGAGGGATAGGTGGTAAATGGAAGGGAGTAGATGGATTAACAGGTATGGGGTATGATAGAAATTGTGGTGGAACTTCATGATAAGATGAATGCTGCCGTACGTGCTTACGACCTTTTATTGGAACAACGTGTGGCCGGTGCACATGCACGAGCTTCTCAACCTTATACCAACAATGCAACGTATTATAACCCTGCAGCAGTAGCATCAGCCCCAGCACCTTCACCATCGCAATATGGCGCCCATATTCCTGCTACTGGTTATGATTATAGTGGTCAAATGTATCCACCTGCACCACAACAAACGCCTCAACAACCAGCAGCAGCTACCAATGGATATCCTCCAGTATCCTCTTCCTCTCCTGCAGCATCCGCACCACAATTCCAGCCATCTACATACACTGCAAGTGATCCACAGCAACAACAACAACCCTATCAACAAATGTATCCACCACAACCCCAAGCAGCAGGTGGCTATTACTATCCTCCAACACCTACACAACATCAACATTACCCCTATCAGATGCCTCCAGGTCAACAACAACAGCAACAACCACAACAACCCAAACCACGTGTTGAAGAATCCCCTTTGATCGATCTTTCATAGAATAGCATACGCAATAATTGGGAAAATACAACTTGCTTTTGATTGATTGTATGGGCTCAAAATCTATTATACACGTTCCAAAATGACAGCAACACCCTATCAATGTAGGATACACATGAGTCTATAAAAGTGAATCCTCGTTGTTGATGTACATACCTGACCACCACCAATACAAGCAGATCCAATTGCATATTTTGACTTTGTACGTTGTAGAGCATGTGATAAGTGAGTGAGGATACGAGCACCTGATGCACCCAATGGATGGCCTACAGCAATAGCACCTCCGTTTACATTGGTCTTTTCACGATCCAAGCCGAGCTCCTTTTCAACAGCGAGATATTGAGCAGCAAAGGCTTCATTGACTTCTACGAGATCCATTTGATCTAGGTTGAGGTTAGCGCGCTTGAGAGCACCTTGAATAGCAGGTACAGGACCAAGACCCATGAGAGTAGGTTCAACAGCGGATGCTTGCCAGCTAACAATACGAGCGAGAGGCTCAAGGCTGTACTTGTCGACTGCCTCTTGGCTGGCGATAATCAATGCAGCTGCACCATCATTGATACCTGAAGCATTGGCAGCTGAAGTAACCCCATCCTTTTTAAACACTGGTTTGAGATTTTCAATCGCTTCCATGGTAACACCAGCACGTGGATATTCATCCGTAGACATTGTTTCCAATGCACCTTTCTTTTTCCCTTTGACTTTTACAGGTACGATCTCATTATCAAATACACCCTTCTTGGCCGCTATAGAAGACGTCATCATCATCAATAATGATTCACATTTGTCCCCCCCCCCTTATTTTATGTATATTACCTTGCTCATAACGATTCTGGCTACTGACAGCAAACGCATCACATTCCTCCTTAGAAATACCATATAATTCAGCAAGGTTTTCAGCCGTGATGCCCATGGGTGTGGGGTTAGGATATTGATCCGTGAGTGTAGCCCATAAGGTGTCCTTTAGTGTCAAATCCACACCGAGTTTTGCTCCCCATCGTGACTTTCCAGAGAGTGCAAAGGGTGCCAAACTCATGCTTTCAGCTCCACCTGCAAGTACCACGTCACTATCACCCAAGAGAATCTCGTGTGTCGCATTCACCACGCTTTGTAATCCCGAACCACATAACCGGTTCACTGTTAATGCTGGCACACGGACTGGTAAACCGGCTCGATGGCCAATGTGTCGAGCAACATAGGCACCTGCTGGATCCGTTTGCATCACGTTACCCATAATCACTGCATCCACCGGAACTTGCTTGTTGCCCAAATCCTCCAAAGCTGCCTTGGATGCCAATCCACCCAACTCGGCCGCTATTTTATACATCCATGAATATCAAGCGTTTCTACAATCCATTTATAGGGTTTACCTGTCAAGTCTTTTAGTTTGCCACCAAAACTACCAAAGGGTGTTCTAAAGCAGAGCGTGACATCAATCAAACGATACAAGAATAGGATAAAGCGTGTACCGTTTAGCAGCAACAATAAAAGCTTGTCGTAAAGTCATAATAAGAAAAAAAAGTGAAAGAGAGGGGAAAAAGAGAGAGGGGATTGAGTAAGCAACGTTGAATCGTGGAAAAACCATGTGATGACATTGTCATAGTAGCTTGTGTTACATCATTCTTCTCCTGCTCCTTTACATACATCATTCCAACCATCAAGAAAGTGTAGATTCAATAGCCCATTTTATCAAGTATACAAATGACAACTACTAATAGCATCAGTGAAACGCTGGCAAGAAAAGGATAGGATTTCATGGATCGCCAAAACATTGCCAAGAGACTTTCTTGCCAGCATTGGTGTTGCACAACCTAGTAGGCAAGCGAAAAAAGAGCGTGTGTGATGTAGGGGTCATGGTGAAAATGAAAAACAAGCATCACTTACCGGAAGCCAAATGTAATCGGGAGCTGCTCCACCACCATCATCATCCAATTCGGATCCAGGTATCTGTTGCAATTCGGTGCATCGGTAGGTTTCCATGATTAAAGTAGTAGCAGCGACGATCATGATCGTTTTCCATAACGACCCTCGATAGTAGCCATCTATGCACATACGTGTCACAAAACAACAATCCTGCATGAATAGTAACATGAACGCTTACTTGGTGGTGGTCTTTGTTGTCGTTGTTGTTGTGATGGTGGTCGTCGTAAGGTGTTTATCATATTGACGTTATATATAGAATGGCATGAGCTGCAATGCTTAGAGGATGCAGTAGATGAAAGCGTATCGATAAGACAAGTTTGATGGATATAACTCCTACATGATAGACATGTCAATTATGCATGTCATCATAAAGTTTCAAAGCACTTACGGTGGATCCCAGCATTGACATGGCGATTTTATCAATGGCTCTGTCATGCTGAAGCATACTTTGCATCGTCGTCGAATGGGTGCTGGTATAGATGTGTCATCACTCAAAGGAGGAGTCTCTTCTACTTCGTATTGGACAAGCGACAAAGTAACAATGAGCCATAAGTGTCGACTTTTTTATACCATTGTAAACTCACCGTTGAAGAAAGCATCTTGGCGTACAAGTCTTGGCGGTGGATTGGATGATGTACCTGGTATCCTAGGCGACGATGATGATGATGATGGTAGTGGTTGTCCAGTAAGGGGTTGTAGATGCCTTCGGAGGTTCGCATGATTCAAGCTCCCAGTAGAACTGTAAAAGATAGACTGAGCTGATTCCGATGGTAACTGAATGGCAGCTTGATCTCGGGCAAAATGAACAGTACTGAGATCGGTATGGCGTGGCTTCATTCACTGAATGTGGAGAATGGTAGTAATGGAGTCAAACGACGAGGTGGTTAAAGACGAAAAAGTGGTGTGGAGTAAGAGAAAGAGAGGCCCAAAATAGGGAAATGACAAGGCGGACTTATGCATACGACTCGAGAGAGAGAGAGAGAGAGAGAGAGAGAGAGAAAGAGAATGCTTGCTGCTTGAGTGGCAATGCGCATGACAACAGCATCTCCGCTTTTTAGCGTGTACAAAAGCACCGCCCATGATGCATCCTTCATTGCACATCACATTGCGTATGCTTGAAAACTGCTGCTATACTGTATCATGTCATCACATGATGATGGGTAAAAAACATGAATGGTGCCATCATCCATGTAATACTTGTATTGAAATGCTCATCCTACGTAATTTCTACTACTATCCATTTTACATAACAACGTTGTGTAGTACATTCAAATCTGCTCTAGCACAAGACATCGATCATATCCTTCGTCATCCTTGATCACATTCACCGTTTTCCAACCCGTCATAATGTCCTTGACTTTGTCCATCATGCCCCTGTTGACCTTGAGCACAAGTTTTCCATGAGGATTCAACACCTTAGGCACCACCTGCTTGAGCACAGGGTACCATTGCAAGCCTCCATCACCAGCATACACAGCCACAGCAGGTTCATGTGCCAACATATCCTTGTCCTTGTCATCGAGCGTCACCTCATCAAGGTAAGGAGGGGCACACATGATAACATCAAACATCCCTACTTGATTGCTATCCAAAAGGCTCATGTCACATTCGAAGAATGCAGCGTTGGCGATATTGAGTCGAGTTTGGTTGTCCCTGGCAACCTCAAGAGCTTCACCACTAATGTCGATACCCACACCTTTTACGGGTGCTTGAAAGACATTTTGCATCCGATGCATGAGAGCCAAAAGCAAATTCCCGGATCCAGTGCCAATATCTAAAACACGCTTTTGTTCTAGTGACTCGTTGCTATGTTGTTGTTGTTGTTCCTCTAAAAGAATCGATTCGGCTGCATCCACAAGGATCTTGGAACAGGGTCGAGGGATCAAACAAGCTTCAGAGACCTTGAATGAAAGACCACAAAACTCTGTCTCGCCCATCACATAGGCAAGAGGTCGTCCATTATGATCATCTTCCTCTTGACTACCGTGAGAAGATGATGAAGGGGCTGTGGGCTTGAGATGGCTAAGGTTATCAGAGATGGTGGATACTGTCATAGTGTATGTGTATTCTTTGAAGGGAGATGATGTCGTAAGAAGAAACAAGAGAGAGAGATCAAAGCAATGGATCAACGCTATGATGAAGTAGTAAAAAGCGTTGTTTCCCACGCTTGCATAATTGCACCTGGTAGCTACCAGTGATCTGTGCACCTTTTGTATGCGCATTAGCCACCTTTTCCATATTCAGTGGAATATCACCGTATCCGTTGTAGCACATTAACATTCGTTCATTGCCTAGCAACGAGTCGATGCTCTCCACCATAAATAAAATGTTAACGATTATTGATTGCCCTAATGTTTTTCAATCAATGTATGTAGTCGTCTAGGTGAAATCAACCTCCTTTTGCTTTTCGAGGTGGATCCCTTATTATGCACGTGGACATGGATCCATCAATTTGGTTCACCGTTTTTCGCTGAGCATGGTGTGCCACTGTCCAAGTCTTTCTATCGACGAAGCAAGAACCCGTGTACTATGTATCATCAATCATCTCAATAATTAAGCGGCAAATTCCTTACGATGTATCAAGCAATAGCAGTAACATGAAGCATACATAATAGCGTATAATCTACATGGCGCTGAGTACATGATGGTGCATGATCCCGATTACCCGTGTCCAACGCATGATGCATATAAAAGAGTGAGTTTGTGCAAACTTCCTGATTTACGAGACCCAAGTACTACCATTACCGTATTACTGGTACCTCAACAACGTTGCCATGATACCGCCTTTAATGTCACACAGTGCCAGTGTCCCATTCCAAATGCTCAAGTTTTATAATTGCTATGTACAACTACAATTGTTCCAACACCAACCAACGATCGTAGCCTTCTTGATCCTGGTACGTAGCAACCACCTTCCACTGAGTCATGATTGCCTTGATACGGTTCACCATACCGCGACCAAATTCGATGACCAACTTGGCGTGTGGATGCATTAACTTGGGAGCCACCGCGTTGATGATACCATAACATTCAAATCCTTCATCACCCGTAAACATGGCCACGGCAGGTTCATGCAATTGTGTTTCAGGCTTGTTGTTGACCGTGTATGGAGGATTAGCCAAGACGAGATCGAACAGCCCAATATGGCGACTATCCAATAAAGCCATGTCGCATGCGAAAAATTCAGCATTGACAACATTGAGCCATGCTTGATTCTCACGTGCAACCTCAACGGCATCTTGGCTGATATCGATGCCAACACCTTCCACCGATTTGGGTCGTCCATGGATGTTTTGAATACGATGCATGAGCGACAAGAGCAAATTGCCGGATCCAGTGCCAATATCCAGGACACGTTGCGTTTTGGCAGGGTTCTTTATGATTTCCTCCAAAAGAATTTCCTCAGCGGCATTCACCAGGACCTTTGAACGTTCACGAGGAATCAAGCATTTCTCTGATACCTTGAATTTCAGGCCACAGAATTCAGCTTCACCTTTGACATACGCAAGTGGTCTTTCACTCGAAGGAGTCGTGGTAGTTTGTTCGGTTTGATTGAGAAAAGTGGTTGTCATTGTCACCAGAGATAGCAAAGAAGAGTCAAATGTGGTTATTTCATTATATAGGGAATCGAGGGCCCAGCCGCAGTATAATCATGCAATGCATGAATCACATCCATTGGTACGAATAAGTAACATAACGTCTTTTTATATCCAAACAAAGTAAAAAAGGAGCGAGAATGGGCTTGTTGTTGTACTACAGCTTGACCCTTTTGCATTGCGATTTATATGCACAAAAAAAACTTCTCTTTTATTGTAATTCTAATACTAGACAACGATCCCAGCCCTGTTTATCCTTGCGTACCTCGACAGTTTTCCATCCAGTCATAATGAGCTTTACGCGATCCATCATGCCTTTACCGCACTCGAGCACCAATTTTGCATGACGATGCATCACCTTGGGAGCCACCTTGCTCAATACGGTATACCATTCGTATCCATCATCACCAGCAAACAAAGCCATGGCGGGTTCCTGCAAAAGCAAATTGAAATCCTTTCGGTGCTTGAATGAGCTCTTGACAATCGTCTCGTTGAGATAGGGTGGATTGCATACGACGACATCGAATAAACCTTGCTGGCTACAATCTAAAAGCGCCATATCGCATTCGGTAAAGGTGACATCATGATCAAGGCCGAGGCTCGTTTGGTTTTCCCGTGCGACTGCCAAAGCATCTTTGCTGATATCGATACCCAATCCTTGGACGTTGAGATGATTGCTCTTGATTCGATGCATAATGGATAACAATAAATTACCACATCCGGTGCCAATATCAAGTACACGTTGCTGCTTGTTTTCATCCTCTTGTTGTAGTAGAATAGCAACCGCTGCATCCACCAACGTTTCAGTGCTGGGTCGCGGGATCAAGCATGCTTCGGATACTTTGAACGTGAGTCCATAGAATGTCTTTTCACCCAACATGTACGCCAAGGGCTTTTCAGTCGCATCACCCGATTCAACCTGATCCAATTGTTCTTGTTCTTGATGATCACTGACACGACCCAGCTTTTTCAATGCCTCGAGCTTTTCATCCAATTTGCGTCTCCAAAACTTTTGTTCACGTGCACGTAGCAATTCAAACTTTTCTGGTTCTGCTGCCTCCCATGTCATCGTCTCACGTGTCGTAGGATGTGATAACTGCAATCGGGTCACGCTCATGCATAATCCTTTGTCTCGACTGGATTTGAGATACTTGGTATAAGTCGAGTTGCCAACGATCGGGTGGTCTGCTTGATGATACAGCAAACTCCGGATAGCCATGCTCGAAAAAGGTGTATGCAAGTCAAGGTCAAGTGTACTCAAGTAATCGGCATTGTTGGACCGTGTAATCTGCACCAGGCGTAGATCGGATACCACTTCAGTCGCTGATCGTGTCAAGGTAACAGCATTGTCTTCTTCTTCTTCGTCGTCGTCGTCATTCGCAACGCTCTTTGTGATAACGTCGCTGGTGGGATCAAGTGCTGGTGGTGGTGGCGATGGTGGTTTCAAGGTGGTATTCCTCAAGGTCGACATGAGATCGGCTGGCACTTTGCCGTGGCAAATGACACGCATTGTCACCTTAAAGTCTTGACATTGTTGATAGGCTTGACTAAGAAACTGCTTGGCATGGTTGGACGTTGCAATAACCAGCTGAAAGAGATATACAAGAAATTAGTCTTATGTGCATCAATGTCAATAAAAGCCATATTTACCAAGCCAGATGCAGCTTTTTGCAATGTATAAGGACTCCAGCAGACATAGTCTTCCCTTGCAAGCGAGAGAGCATAGGGTAATGCACGTTCAAAGATACCATAACTCTTTCCAAATGAGACAATGAAAATGGAATGCATCATCACGTTGTTCTACCTACTTGTCCAGGCGCTTTCCATACAATAGCAATGTGCTCATCCTGATATCGAATATCCACAGGAACTTGACGAAGCTTTTCTTGCTCCACACGAGCTCGATCATAACGCACTTCGACGACATCACCTTTATGCAATATCCGAGTCTCTTCAACATGCTCGCCGTTCACCGTGATCTCTTGTCGTCTAAACGATCGTTTACAACATTCTTTGGATTGAACAATATGTCGATAATGTTGCGTTAACCATTTGAGTGCACGTGTATTATCATCTGCTTCGGGTACAGTGGCTTTGATGTAATTGATCTTCTCGTTGATAGCCGGTACTGCCATTGAGTTGGGGTATAAAAGAAGAGAGAGAAAGAGAGAGATGATGGAAAATCCAGCTCGGCCACATTTGAGGAAGGGAAAAAAATTAACATTACGGGGACCGACAATCCACTCACATCCAAGCAGTGTTTATGCCGTATTGTACTACCGACGTCTTTCAATGGTTCCGCCATACGGTGCTTGGATGGCTCATTCACTTTAAAGATTAGACCTCATGCTAAATTTGTATCACTAGCTGTCAATGCATCATTATCCCATGTATAGTAAAAATCAAGAAACTTACCATATAGTGCAAACAATGATGTAAATAATTGTCGCACAACACCAGCAAAATTAGAGTGGCGGTCCTTTCAACATTGTATACTAGCCACTGATCCCTTGTTACCCATATCAAGTGTTACTTCCTACATCTTACTCTAAAATATTTCATCCTCTCGGCTTAAATATACCCATGTTGGTTGCTTAGCAGACTTTTCATAAAGCGTTTAGATATCCTTATAGTAAAAGATGCAATTGGTCTTCTCTCTCTTGCTGCTATGCCTTTTAATGACCCCCAATCGGGTTGAACAAGCATGGTCGATGGTTACGGTTGCAGGAGTTATGGATCTACATAGCATGGGACGTTACTGCATGTAAGCGACTATCGACTCACAGCTAGCAGACACTAAGACAATCCCTGTGGTTGTCCAGTAACGCTTTTTTATGCATCATTTTCGGGGTTCTTCTCTTCAACAATACAAAGCTTGATTAAATTTGTTGATTTAATATAGGATGCAGGCACATAAACAACGTATGTAGTGGTACATGTGGGGTATCCTTGGTGCACGCATTAGCTTTGACAATCCGTTGAGACCTTTTGTGTTGGTACCAAGCATTGCTACCGTGCTTTGCATTCATTCAGCGGCGCACTTTTTGCCTACTCCATGCATCTCCTTGCTGAGATGCAAACTATGTGCATAAATCTTTCCTTTGATACCATACTTGGCTTGATCTTCGAATGTCACATTCTGCGTTGTTGTCGGCCACAAGGAAATTGCCGTTGGCAATGTTCATAATGATTCATTGCTGATGTGGCATATTCCTATAGCAATATTACCATCATTGACATGATTGTGATACTAGCACTAGGTCTCCTTCTACTTGTTTCCTATCAACGCAGTCGCCATTAGGTTCAATAAACGGGTATTTAGATATCGTCAGCATCGTTTAAAGGGGCGAAAATATGTATGTATGTATGCATTGTTACGCCAACAGGGGTAACAGTAAAAGAATCTCTTGCTTTTTTGTCCTCTTATTATGTATTATGGCTTCTTTTTCTTCAAGTATACAGAAAAATTCATTTTCATCATGATAGACTCACCAAACCAAACGCTATCAGATAACACCACCAGTCATCAACCCACCGTTTCTCAATCAAGTGATACTAGTAGCGATACAATCTCGAATAGCTCTACTGATGTAAAAGAACAACACGATGACACCATACACAAAGAAATCTGATTCGTTATTATTACAGTCATCCGACCATAAAATCAACCATAAGCACGACCACAAGCATAGCGTACAAGAAAACGTGGTAGAGCATAGACCTGAGGAGACGTCATTAAAAGCTGGTTGCAATGATAATATCATCACACAGCCCGATGATGATATGCCAGCATACTACACCGAAGGCTTGAAAAACCCAGGATGGCTCACAGTGCTTGCGACATTCATGCTTAACTTTTATACACTAGGCATAGTATGTAGCTGGAATGTCTTTCAGGTTCTGTAAGTGGGTACAAAACGGGAAGTGATAAATGAAAGAGACTTATATAATGCGAATGCAAAGATACCTCGAGGTGTACGCTGAGCAAACGGATGAAGCACGTGTTGCCTTAGTAGGGACATCTATGAGTGCACTCATGTATGCTCTTGGATTGGTTGGCACACCTATTATCCAGCGACTTCATTATCGTGGTACCATTTTTCTAGGTGCTGTCATTTGTTGTCCCCTCGGCCAGGTCCTTGCCAGCTTTGCTACTGAGATATGGCAAATCGCCTTATTCCAATGTTGCATGTTTGGTGTTGGCACAGGTCTTTGTTATACCGCTTCCTCAACATTACCCTCACAATGGTTTGTGAGAAATCGAGCTCTTGCCTCTTGTATCGCAAGTATGGGCGGATGTATTGGTCCCATGGTGTTCTCACCCATAACACAAGCATTGATTACAAGTCTGGGATATCGCAACGCGCTACGTGTACTTGCTGCTATTGGTTTCACCATTTCTTGTCTGGGTGTGATCTTGATCCGACCACGCTATCCACCACCATCATCGTCATCATTGTCGTCATCATCATTGAAGAGCGAAAAACAACAATCCAAATGGTGGCAGCGTTTCCTATCCTTGGATCGAGCCATGTTTACATGGAAATACAACTTTTACCTATTGCATTCATTCTTGGTGTCATTTTCATATGCAACACCCTTCATCTTGTCACAGACCTATGCAACCGAACTCGGTGCTAACCCTGCATTTGCATCCACCTTTGTTTCGGTCCTTGAAGCATCCAATGGTCTTTCACGTATCATTTTCGGTTGGCTGGGTGATCATTGTCTCGGACGCATCAATGTTGTTTTTCTCACGACACTCATATCTGGTAACGTGTAAACTACTATGATAGCGTAATTCATGCATTCATCCATGGTGATGGTTACACAGGTATTTTCACGTCTGTGATTTGGCAAAATGCAAGCAGCATTCACATCTATATGCTTTACACTATCCTCTTTGGCTTGACAGGTGGTGTCTTTAGTGGCTTTCAGCCGGTTGTCATTGCTGAAATTGTGGGTGTCAAGGGAATTCAAGAAGGTGTGGGTGTAGCATACTTCATATCACTCTTTGGCTACTTGGCTGGAACACCCATAGCCGGAGCTCTACACATTCATTATGGATGGACCGCAGCTATTCAATTTACGGGTGCGATGAATATGGCATCGGCAATGGCTGTTTTGGGAACAAGGTTCTTATTCAATAAACGTCTGCTAGCAAAGGTGTGACGATACGCATTCCACAACATTGGATGGCCACCGCAATGCTACATACATCGTATTATTATAAAAGCAGTAATTGTACTTTAAAGAGGCATAATCTTTGTTGCTATCAAGCGTATTTCGTTACCTAGAGACATGCCGTGGCTTCTACGCAAAGGTGTTGATGGGATGCACACGCATGAGCTGATAAAGGTGATGGGGCGTGTAATGTTGTCTATGCATTCGCCGGCCAAATTAGGGCAGGTGATAAAATCTATCAAGGAAATCAAGCACTTGTACGCATAATGCACATCTTTACAACAACAGCAACTTTGGTTATGGTTGCCTTTGGTAATTATGCAGATACCGATTGGTTACAACAACATCGTGATACCATTTTATCACCCAAGGGATACATTCGTGTGAAGCCAAAATTGCAAGTGGATGCTGTGGGCTATGAACACATCTATGCTCTTTGGTGATGCAGCCGATCTCGATGAACTCAAATTGGCCATTTTTATCAAGAGACAAGTGCCCGTGGTGCTGAATAACTTGGTGCGAGCTATTCAAGGACGACATACATCTATGGGTGAATACAAGCCAAAATTCCTCAAGATGGAAATTACTTTGGGCAAGGTAAGGTATAGGAGGAGGAATGGGTATACATAAACGAAGCCGTGGCTGATGATACATGTATTGGTAATCTTAGAGTCAAGGCATTTTGATGATACCTCTTGGAACCTTTGGGAATTGGGCATCAAAAAAGGGAAGGGACCAATTGACCAACAAGTTATGGAAGATGATGGATGCTGGTCAACCAATTTAGACAATCACCAGGAACTCCATGAACCAAGACGACGTCTCAAAGCAATAAAGATAGTGATATATACGAAACAACTTTATTGTCAAGGCATGCGTATTATGTTCTGCTGATAGCAAGGATGAGACACATGGGTGTATCTGGCTGAATGTAGGCTACTTTGAAGGAATCCAGCTGTATGTGTGGAAGGGCACAGCCCACAACAACGATCGAGAAAAGCGCACTATAACAACACCACTTCTCATGACTCTAATCGACGTGCGATTTGCTTTACTTGTTCCTTAGATCACGGAGATCAGTCAAGGGATTCCTAGACAACCGGGATCACAGCAACGATCAGTCAACTGTTATCTTGGCGACCAAGATCAGAGCAACGATCAGTCAAGTGTTACTTTGGCAGCGCGTTTTAGAACATGTGTAGAGACAAGAGTACGTGTATTTAAAAAGAACAAGTTTATTTATGATGAAACTAATACTAATACTATAAAGTAGCAGCTGTTGGTTTCCTTGAGCCAAAAGGCCAAGTACTCACAGGGATGACCACGAGAAGGTCGCTGCTCAACCATCCCCACCTCTACCTGTGGGCACCAATATCAGGTCGACAAGGTGCAGTGCTGGGGACACCGCTTGTACCTTTTTTGAAGACCGAGAGAAGTAGTTGGAGCCCCCTACAACTAAATCCCTCAAATCAGGTGCCGGGTCTTGCGCGCCAAAACCTCGTTGGGAAGGAAGGGTAAAGAAAAGAAAAGGAAAAAGGCGCTTGTTTTATAGCCGTTGCTGCGGATGGTTGCTGCGGCTGAAAAGGAGCGTGACACCAACATACCATATATGGGTTGCAGCAGTCATTGCCTTCTTTATACCATGTTAGCTAAAGAGATCATGATAAAAGACACACATAAAGACACACTTCTTTGTACCTTGGATCATTGCTATATGGGGAAGGTGGGAAGCGTGAAACGTGCACGGATCATCAGCAGCAGTGGTGGAGTTTAGCTGATATCGGAGACACTCAATGAAACTCCTTTGTTGCAAGGTATGTTTTGAAGCATCATTGAAGCATAGAATACACGGATCATTCACCACGTACCTATTATTACCATACACGCATACAGATGCGTTGATTTTCCTCCTTCTTGTGTATATCCACAGCTGTATATGAATTGACAGGCTGGTTTCCATGGCAGCGTTTCCTCTTCCACACATGCCACTTGGAAAGCCCGACACCTCTTCCAGGACACTCACTGATGCCGTTTCCATCGCAACAAAAACAACGTCAATGGTGAAAAGAAACAACCGCGGTGCGTATCAAACAATGATCGGTGACCCATGTAGCTTCCTCATTGACCAAGAGAGCAACTGCGATCCACCTATGGCTGATGCAACACCATCGGTATGTCCAAAGACGTCTTCCTGCTGTTATCAAACGACCAGAATGCTAAGAAGTACCGTTCATTCCTTTTCACAAGATCCAAGGCAAAAGGGGATGGTTATTTGATATAAGGCGTACCTCACGTTGAACTTTTTACGTTGGATGATCCCATGGCAATGATCACAAGTGTGTTTATTTACATGGATGAGACAGGCAGTGATGGATCGACAAGAACAATCATGGAGCATGCAACATTGACGACATGACACGATTCACCATGGATTCTGAACAATGATGGATGATGGGTGTATCAAACAGGATGGAAGCGGTAAGGTAATTTCACAAGGCACAGCGTGTTGGTGGATCAACTTGTTCGTTATGGGAATGCACATCATTCTATCTATGGCAACCAGAAAACAGTGACAGGTGGATGTCCTTTCCTCAGACTGGATCCCAAGATGGAAACAACACTGATAAAGGTTTGGATGATTGGACCTTGGTCAAACGATGGTGACGGGCGATCGGACAACTACAAGGCAGCAAACAACAAGTGGCACATATTCGTGCACAGGATAGCGGTCTCCATGATTGTATTATATAGCTATTAGTATGATAGTAAGTATGGTTTTAGAAGGGATGATGATGTTAAAGAGCGTCAATAAAATGAAATGAGCTGCTGCAATTGACTGGTGGTGCCATTGGATCATTATTATTACCATGCTGTGTGTAGGATGGATGAAAAGGAACTTACAGCATACATACGCTTCATGCAGTTCATGATACTTTTGCATGTGTTGGCCATATTTTGGGTTATTCACCATGCCATGGTTAACTTGAAGAAGATCCCAACGGGCCATCATGGGCGGACCTTACTGCAACAGGCAGGGAGAGAATTCATTATGCACTCTCAGCCAATGGGATTAACCTTTTCAAGATCTGCTTTTTACTTCCTCTTGCTCTCGTGACACAACACGTCCTTCTGCATATCCGCCTCTATCAGGTCCAGCTAACAAAGGCTACCTTTCATATAGCATCACGCTTACAGCATATGTAAAACGTAAAGATGCCCGTATCTCTAAACTTTACAATCAAACGAGGGGTCTTTATGAGGACAATGTAATACAATGTACCTTGTGTGAAAGTGAAGTTCATCGTCGCCAATCCTAAATTTCGCAAAGTCACTACCAGCCAAAAAATATTTTCGCGTCGTCGTCGAAAATAATTCAAGAGATCGATCCACTTTGGCTGGTAGTGACTTTGCGAAATTTAGATTGGCGACGATGGGCTCGCACTTTCACACACAAGACGCGCTCTAAACTAACATTGTCCTCATAAAGACCCCCTCATTTATTGTAAAGTTTAGGGATACAGGCATCTTATGTTTTATGGCCGTAAGCGTGATGGAGTTGCTTTCTCCTAATGGATGGCGTCGACTGCATGAGCGGAAATAAGGACGAGGACATGTCGTAACTGATGCACACAACGTGTCCGATTGGCAGGTGGATGAGCAATACGTAACTGA